>NC_134690.1:323140722-323420722 GCF_050947455.1 Rhinoderma darwinii
CACTGACTCTAGGTACACTTTTGGCATCGCCCACAATTATGGGCCCATTGGTAGTAGGAACTTTATTGGATCATCGGGTAAGCCAATTGAGAGAGCGGGAGAAGACAGACCTGACAACAAGGATATGTGCAGCCAGGAGTCAGTAAATTGGCTTGTCCCTGGATACAATAATGCCACCACTAGGTTTGTAGCAGCCGGCATGATGTGCGCACGGCGTGACATAGGTAAAACAGCAAATGTACCTGTGAAAAGTGCAGCCCGGCCAGATTAACAGTCTCAGCGACTGCAGAACATACAACTACCCGAGGTAGAAGTGTATGACAATGTGCTCGTGTGTGTAGACCTGTTCTCAGGGGGGTCTGAAGCCCGGCCGGTATCTTCCCCACTGCAGATGTTGTGTGTAAGTGACGGGGGAACAGTGTTATCCCAAGTATTGACCTAGTGTTTGTACAATGATAAGATGTCAGCAGTTCTCCAGATGTTATTCCAAAGTTAGTTTGTTTAATAACTGTATTTAAGAAGTGTTGTGGGAATATTAAATACTGAGGTTAAGTTTTATGTAAAGTTCTAGACCAGCCTTAGCATTGGACTATTAGAGTCATGCGTCAGATAAAAGGTACAGAAGCGGAATATTCCCATTCGAAAACATTTTTATTTGTTTATTTTTATTTTTGTTGTGAAAGGGAAATTTTAGAGCAGAGAATTCTGTGCAGTGTATATGTGTATGTATAGATATGTATATAAAGAAGAAGAATCAGTTTGTAAGTTTTAGGTACTAACCAGTGTGAACGTTTGATGTAAAGATGCTATTTGTTAATGTTTTTCTTCAAATTAATTATTTGATTAAGATCAATTAATGTTTATACAATGAAAAAGCTTGTTCGCCACAGGAAGAGTCCAACTGGGAGCGGAAGGCGTGAGAACCAGAATCTACAAGAATGTGGACGGATAAGAGAAGGTGAACCGGTAACACCCAAGGCACTCTTGATGGCACTTGCATTGATGGTGTATGACCTCACATATGCCCCAAGACTGCAAGGATCGATTTGGTAAGATCTAATTGGTATGCCCCAGGTTTTACAGCTGATGCTGCTAAATTCTGTTAGAGCTGTTTGATTTGCCTACAGAACAGTCCTGGCAGACCGGTGCCAACCTTATCATACCCGCCTCCCACAAAGAGAACCGACCTTGAGAGGCCTTCCCAGGTAGAACGAACCAGATTAGAGTAAGAAAAATAGGTTTAAGACACTTGTCAGATAAACATGTGGAATCTGTGTATGTTTCTGTGAGGTGGAGGTGTTCTAGGCAATCAGCTGAGCTCAAGGTACAAATCCTGCTGAAAGAGTATCACCAAGTGCAAATAAAATGTACCCAATAAATTACACATCTTCTAGGTGCCCTGTCCATTGTAACAGAGAAGTTTTTCCTTATATAAAGGTGTTTGATGTCATTTAAGGGCCTGACATTATTGTATGTACTTAGAACAACAGTGTATGCGGATGATGTTGTCACCAGATTAGTATTTATTTTAACAATTGACAAGAGTTGGGGGTCCCCAGCAAGTGTCAGTAAATATGAACTAAAAGACTTTTAACACGATGAACTCCATCACTGAGATGCGGCAGGCGCAGCCTGAGCCACTACAACGCGTTTATCATGAACTGACGGCAGTGTCACAATTCTAAGCGGACGTCCGGACAAGTAACTTGCCAGAGGAAGAGTACAGATGCGGAGGGTTTGATAGTCACAATACAACTCCACTAATCCGCCTACGTGGGATCTCACCCCAGGCTCACAGCATGAGGTGCTATGTACAGCCTGATGACGTAAACTAAAGGAGACGGTGTCTGACAGATGAGAAGGACCAAACCAAGTCCTGATGACATCAGCAAAGATCAAAGTAAAGACCAAAGACCTGAGTGAATCCGTCAGCAGGATCAAGTGTTTTGATATGTAAGTGGCTAGGAGGGGGTAATAATAACTCCCCCACTTGACACCAACGTAGTCTGACTCCACAATTGTGTGGGTTACCCTGAGGGTGACAGTGAAGAGCAGAAGACAGGAGAAGAAGGGGACGATGGTGTACAGGACTGGCAATGAACTGATGGGACCCGAAACCTGAGGATGATAGCATTATGTTATTAGTTGAGGCCCTATTGTTTATAATGTCTGAGGTTTATAATTATAATGTGTGTAAATATGCCACGGTGCTGCAAATTACAATCTGAGCAGTTTTATGTGAAGGTGTGAGGTGAAGGTCACTGTGCTGCCCATGACCTGTCATATCTGCAGGGGTAAAGTCCCATTAGGACAGTAAGTGACAGTGCGACAATTATTACTGTTAATAAAAATCTAGACCGGATTAATTATATATATATATTACAACCAGCAGCGGCTTGTAGATTATATCAAGACAACCATCCTGTATCCAGAGGAGAATAGGGAAAGTTAGGACCACTCCGACACCTTGGAAGTCCAGGTACAAAGGGGGGTTACTCATCAGGAGTAGCTCGTCTCAAGCTGGTGAAGAAATGCAAAACCCCTACCCGCCTGGTTCGAGTGGTCAGTGGTAGGTTGCTAGGCAAGACTCCGGGATAGAGCAATAATATTTTTAGGGGGGACTGTCAGGGATCATTACCATGTATATTGTTTGAAAAATATTATCCTCACACATATGTATATACATTTCAGTTCTTTGTGTAATATACTGATATATATAACAAGTTCTTTGTTCATGTCGGACACACCTATGGAAGACACCGCCCCCTGGAATGCAAGAAGAGTGAGTCTGAGAAACTGGTGGGGGCTTGGGCACTCCCACATCTCTGGGGAGGAGGCATGTGTCTCTTTCTGTGTTTCTTTGTTCTGAATAAAAAAAAAATGTTTCAGTCTTCCTCCTGACTGAGAGAGGGAAGCTGTACCAAACATCTCTGTGTGGTGTACTTCTCTCCAGGCATGTGTAATGGCAGGAAGGAGGTGAAGGAAAAGTGAGCCCTAATCTACCCACCGCCCTGTCCCTGCCTACTTGCAACGACCCGCCCTAGGCGACGAGGTACAACTGGGCGGCGGTCCCTACGCTGGCTAAGTGCACAGGAAGACAAACAGGGAACACGCAAGGGAAGGGGCAGTAGCCACGGAACGCCACGAGGGAACGGGGCGGAGAACGAACAGTCAGGACCAGGACGAAGTGAGTACACCCGAGCGGGCACGGAGACAGAAGCAAGCCAGGGGCAAAGCAAAGCAGGTCAAGCAGAACTGCAGCAAGGCAGAAGCACGGCAGAAGCAGGCTGGAGCAAGCAGCAGTGGGGCCAGGAATCCAAAAGAATTACAAGCACTGAGGGAGAGCACAGGGCAGGTAATAAAGGGCAGGGGGCGGAGCTAACTCCGACAGACCAGGCCGCGATAGGCTCTCCCACTCCTGAGCCTGCCACCCTGGTTGGTGGGAGATGGTGTCAGTCGAACAGGTCTGGCCTCAGGTGTGGATTGATTAATCCCAGGAGTATAGCTAGATGAAGTACCTGGCAGATCCCTAACAGCATGCCTTCAGTTTTCAATTTACAGAGGTGGTTATTCGGTGTGAAATACGGACCTGACAGTGGCAGGTCAGCGCCTCCTGCTGGTCAGGTTGTGTATTACAGCAGTGGTGGCAGGCCATCACCACCTGCTGGTCAGGATTTGTATTACAGCAGTGGTGGCGGGCCAACACCACCTCAGGGTCTCCTGATGAATGCTGGTGATTTTCCTCGGCCGGCGCCACCTGGAGGTGACGCTGGCCTAATTGTTGACGTTTCGGCTGTTTATCCACCGTTACAGGTGTCAGCGGGCACGGATATCGGATCGGAGGCGCATGGAGTGCCTAGGATCACCTGTCGGTGGATTATGGATAGTCGGCCCCGTTAGTGTCCAGCGGCGGGCAGCCTCGTGGTGATTCACAACTATTTTACACCACACACGTAGATTATATGTCTAATGGAGAGTGAGTCAGTCGGGTTATGCTAACTTAGGTAGTGGTTCCGTGGGGGATCCCGTTCTAACACGTGGGGTCCTGGGTAATTTTTTAGACAGTTTGCATCAGCTTTTAGTGTCAGTAGACAGTTCTCAAGGGTCGCAGCTGGGGGGTCCCGTGGGGGCATGGTCATCACAGGGACAGTTAGCGGTAGGATTTCAAAATGAGAGCGCAGGGGGGGTCATCGCCGGCCCCTCTACTTCTAATGCTTTAGATGCCGGAGTGCAAACTGAAAAGGTGGAAGGGGTTAACAAGCTGTTGCCGGTGTCCGATAATGCTAAAGGTAGTATGTATGTTTGTTTTGAAGGACCGTTAGGGGCACATTTAAAACCTGAGGTGGGGGAGTAGTTTTGGAAGCGGGAGAACTTAGACATTTTTACGTTGTTGCCTTTAGAAGGCTTTAGTGTGGAACATTGGGAAAAAGGAAAAGAGCATCGTAAGAAAGAAGATGAGGAGAGGCGACGGTATTGTTTGATTCTGCGTACTTTTGGGAATTGGCTTCAAGTCTTTATTTTGTTATTTGGATTCCATTTGGGAGGCTTACAGGACATCTGGGAGAACTGCTTGGCTGTAATATGATGAGAAGTTTAGACAGCGGATGGCTCTGCAAGCATCGTTGCGTTGGGATCATAAGGACATAAGCCTATGGATGTGCCTTATGACTACTCCAAAGGCAACAGGCCAGGGGGGCAGGGTAGAAGTGTCTGGTTTGATAAATACTTTTCCGGCATCACCCGGCAGCTCTAGATCAGCGAGTTCGTCGGGGGTAATAAAAAAGGGGTCTGCTGGCACTATATTACGAGAGCACCTGTAAGTGGGGAACTAATTGTATCTATCGTCACAAGTGTGCCGGTTGTGGGGGCAGTAATCACCCCATCTTCCGGTGTCTTAAGCGCGTGCGCGGTGGTACAGTGAGGAATGGGGACAGTGCTGCGAAAGGGGGAGAGCCCAGTGAATCTTGGCGCCATGATGCCTTGGCTACAGAGGTACCCAGACAGTGAAAAAACTATGCTATTAGCGCAAGGTTATCGGGGACGGTTTTAAAATGCTGATTTCCCTGGGGGTTTATGGCGAGCAACTTGCGTTCAGTGCGGGACCATGCTGCGGTGGTAAAGTAAAAGTTGGTGAAGGAGGTTAGGCTGGGAAGGATGTTGGGCCATTTCGAGAGTGTCCCCGTGCCGAACTTACGTTTCTCCCAGCAGGGCTTCGTTCCCAAAAAAGAGGCGGGTACGTTTCGGCTCATTCATCATTTTTCCTATTCGAAGGGTGCTCGGCAAACGATGATACTGATGAGTCTTTGACTCGAGTATCCTATACAACATTCAATGTGGTGGTGCCTTTGGTAAGGACGGTGGGAAAAGGGGCGCAGATGGTGAAGATGGATGTGGAAGCTGTTTGCATAATCGGCTTGTTGTCAGTGAATGACTGACAGATCTAAAAAATTGCACTACATAGGTAGTGCAATGTATTAGAAAAAAAAGTTGGACCTTCAAGTCCCCTAGTGGGACTAAGGAGAAGTGTAAAAAAAAGTGTAAAAAGAGTGAAAAAAAAGTTGTAAGAAATATAATAAAAGTTTTAAGTAATAAGATAAAACACAATCACCCTTTTTCCCTTTTCCCTTATCAAGTCCTTTTATTATTGAAAATAAAAAATAAACCATACATATTTGGTATCACCGCGACCATAACGGGCTGAACTATAAAAATATGATGTTATTTATTCCACACAGTGAACGGCGTAAAAAAAACAAGCCCTCATACAGCTCCGTCGACTAAAATATTAAAAAGTTCTCACAACATGGCGACAGAAAAAATACATTCTTTTTACAAAAGTAATTTTATTGTGCAAATAGTTGTAAAACATAAAAAAGTGCTATAAATTAGGTATTGCCGGAATCGTACTGATCCGCAGAATAAAGTTAACATGTGATTTATAACTCATGGTGAAAGCTGTATAAAAAAACACCTAAAAACTATGCCAGAATTGCTGTTTTTTGGTCACTTTGCCTCCCAAAAAATAGGATAAAAAGTGATCAAAAAGTCACATGTACCCCAAAATGGTACCAATAATAACTACAGCTCGTCCCGCAAAAAAACAGCCCTCATACCACTACATCTATCAAAAAGTAAAATTAGTTAAGGCTCCAATAAGTCAGGAAATAAAAACATTTCTTTTGTTTCAAGAGGCGATTTATCAAGGCCCTAAAATTAGGGAACCAGGAAGAGGAGGACCCAAACATATCTGCTGGAAGCAACGGTGCCCATTTTATACCAGGACAACACTTCCCAGAAAAATTCCCCCAAACTGCAAAGGTGCAGAGTGTGGACAGGATTAGTAAAACTCCAAACAAAACTACTACCAAGCAAAATCCACGCTCCAAAAGCCAAATAGTGTTTCCTCCCTTCTGAGCCCTACAGTGTGCCCAAACAGCTGTTTACTTCCACATATATGGCATCGCCATACCCGGGAGAAACCTTTTAACAAATTCTGAGGTGTGTCTCCAGTGGCACAAGCTGGGTAGGACATATTTGCCACTGAAATAGCATATCTAGGGAAAAATTTAATTTTTTTCTTTGCACTATCCGCAGCGCAATCATTTATGGAAAAGACCTGTGGGGCGAAAATGCTCACTACACCCCTTGATAAATGCCTTGAGGGGTGTAGTTTCAAAAATGGGGTCACTTCTCAGGGGTTTATTTTATTATTTCACATCAGAGCCTCTGCAATTGTGAACCAATACTTTGTAAATCGCCAAATTAGGCCTCAATTTCGCATGGTACTCTTTCACTCCTGAGCCTGGTCGAATGTCCAGGCAAAAGATTAGGGCCACATGTAGGGTATTTCTAAAACCGGGAAAACAGCATAATAATTAGAGAGCTGTCTTTTCATGGTGGCACAAGCTGGGCACCACATATTGGAATATCTATGGAAATAATCCCATTTTCACTCTACAACATCAAGTGCACACTAATTTCTGCAAAACACCTGCAGGGTTAACATGCTCACTACACCCCTAGGTGAATACCTTGAGGGGTGTAGTTTCCAAAATGGGGTCACTTCTGGGGGGTTTCCACTGCTTTGATCCCACAGGTGCTTTGCAAATGCGACATAGCAACCAGAAACCAATCCAGCAAAATCTGTACTGCAAAATCCAAATGGCGCTCCTTCCCTTTTGAGCCCTACTGTGTGCCCAAACAGTCATTTATGACCACATATGGGATATTTCCGGACTCTGGAGAAATTGCTTTACAAATATTGTGGTTCTTTTTTTCCTTTATTTGTTGAAAAAATTTAAAATTTGGAGCTAAAGCTACGTCTTATTGAAGAAAAGGGATTGTTTTTATTTTCACTGCCCAATTCTAATAAAATCTATGAAACACCTGTGGGGTCAAAATGCTCACTACACTCCAAGATGAATTAATAAAGGGGTGTAGTTTCGTGAATGGAGTCACTTTTGGGGAGTTTCCACTATACTGGTACCTTAGGGGCTTTGCAAAAGCGACATGGTGTCATGAAACCAATCCAGAAAATCTGTGCTCCAAAAGCCAAATTGCCATGTGTCCAAACAGCAGTTTATGACCACATATGGGGTATTTCCGTACTCCAGAGACGTTGCTTTACAAATGTTGTTTTTTTTTTTCTTTTATTTGTTGAGAAAATGAAAATTTTTGAGCTAAAACTACGTCTTATTGAAGAAAAAGGATTGTTTTTATTTCCACTGCCCAATTCTAATAAAATCTATGGAACACCTGTGGGATCAAAATGCTCACAACACCCCTAGATTAATTCCTCAAGGGAGTTTCCTAAATGGAGTCACGTTTTGGGCGTTTTCTCTGTTTTGGTCCTTCAGGGGCTTTGCAAATGCGACATGGCCGCCGCAAACCATTCCTGCTAAATTTGAGCTCCAGAAGCCAAATGGCGCTCTTTCTCTTCTAAGCCCTGCCGTGTGTCCAAACAGCGATTTATGACCACATATGGGGTATTGTTTTACTCGGGAGAAATTGCTTTACAAAGGTTGTGGTGTTTTTTCTCCTTTAGTCCTTGTGGAAATTAGAAAAAATTAGCTAAACCTAAATTTTCTTTGAAAAAATGTAGATTTTCATTTTCACGGCCTAATTCCAATAATTTCTGTGGGTTCTGCAATAAACCTGTCGGGTCAAAATGCTCACTATATCCCTAGATAATTTCCTTGAGGGGTGTAGTTTCCCAAATGTGGTCACTTTTGGGGGATTTCCACTATTTTGGCACTGCAAGAGCCGTTCAAACCTGACATGGTGCCTAAAATATATTCTAATAAAAAGGAGGTCCAAAATCCTTTAGGTACTCCTTTGCTTCTGAGGCCTGTGTTTCAGTCCATTAGCACACTAATGTCGGATATTTCTAAAAACAGCAGACTCTGGGCAATAAATATTGAGTTGCATTTCTCTGGTAAAACTTTCTGTGTTACAAAAAAAATAGATTAAAAATGAATTTCTGCAAAAAAAAAACTACTTTGCTTTAATTCCTGTGAAACGTCTAAAGCAGGGGTCTCAAGCACGCGGCCCGCGGGCCGCATGCGGCCCCTGGGGCTGTCATCTGCGGCCCGCGGGACACAGAGCCGCTAGTATCGGCTCTGCTCCGAGACTCTGGAATGAACAGCGATGTCTGGGGCTTCCCCAGAGCCGGAGTCCCGAGCAGAGCGCTGGTGTCGGCTCTGCTCCGGGACTCTGTGGAATTCCCTGACATCGCTGCCCATATATGGACAGTGTGTCAGGGTCTTGCCCAGAGCGGAGCAGAGCGCTGGTGTCGGCTCTGCTCCTGGACTCTGTGGAATTCCCTGATATCGCTGTCCACATATGAACAGCGATATCTGGGGCTTCCTCAGAGCCGGAGTCCCGAGCAGAGCGCTGGTGTCGGCTCTGCTCCGGGACTCTGTGGAATTCCCTGACATCGCTGCCCATATATGGACAGTGTGTCAGGGTCTTGCCCAGAGCGGAGCAGAGCGCTGGTGTCGGCTCTGCTCCTGGACTCTATGGAATTCCCTGACATCGCTGTCCACATATGAACAGCGATGTCTGGGGCTTCCCCAGAGCCGGAGTCCCGGGCAGAGTGCTAGTACAGGCTCTGCTCCGGGACTCTGTGGAATTCCCTGACATCGCTGCCCATATGTGGACAGTGTGTCAGGGTCTTCCCCATAGCGGAGTCCCGGGCAGAGCGCTAGTATAGGCTCTGCTCCGGGACGCTGCGGAATTCCCTGACATATCTGCCCATATATGGACAGTGTGTCAGGGTCTTCCCCAGAGCGGAGTCCCGGGCAGAGCGCTATTATCGGCTCTGCTCCGGGACTCTGGGGAAGCCTCTGACATCGCTGTCCATACATCGACAATGATGTCAGGGGCTTCCCCAGAGCAGGAGTCCCAGTGATGTCAGGAGCACAGCTGGAGTCCCAGGAAGAGCCTACTAGCGCTCTGCCTGGGACTCCAGCTCTGGGCAAGCCCCTGACATCACTGGGGCAGCCTCTACAGAGGGCACTGGGGCAGCCTCTACAGAGGGCACTGGGGCAGCCTCTATAGAGGGCACAGGGGCAGCCTCTACAGAGGGCACTTTGGCAGCCTCTACAGAGGGCACTGTGGCAGCCTCTACAGAGGGCACTGTGCCAGCCTCTACAGAGGGCACTGTGGCAGACTCTACAGAGGGCACTGTGGCGTTATCTACACGTGGGTGTGTGACAGTATCTGAAGAGGACACTGGCATTATCTATGGGTGTGTTGCATTATCTACAGAGGGCACTGTGGCCTTATCTACAGAGGGCACTGTGGCCTTATCTACAGAGGGCACTGTGGCCTTATCTACAGAGGGCACTGTGGCCTTATCTACAGAGGGCACTGTGGCCTTATCTAGGGGTGTGTTGCATTATCCACAGAGGGCACTGCGGCAGCATCCACAGAGGGCACTGCGGCAGCATCCACAGAGGGCACTGCGGCACTATCTAAAAAGGGGGTGCCCAATCTTGACATGTGTGCTAACTGAGCCGCCGGACTGCATTTGGCGACACTTAAACTGGAAAGCTGGATTGTTGAAATAAGCACGTGGAGAAATATCTCAAATTTTAAACCTAGCGCTATTATTATAGTAATGTAGTATTATTATTCTAGTAATATAGTGTTATAGTAGTTCAAATAACTAATTGATTAACAATAATTTTGTATTGTATCAAATTTGAAAGTAATGCGGCCCGTCAACTTCCCGTTTTTTCTATATGCGGCCCACTTACCCGGCCGAGTTTGAGACCCCTGGTCTAAAGGGTTAAGAAACTGTTTAAATGCTGTTTTGAATACTTTGAGGGGTGACGTTTTTAAAATGGGATGACTTATTAGTGGTTTCTAATATATAAGGCCCTCAAAGCCACTTCACGACGGAACTGGCCCCTGAAAATATAGCCCTTGAAATTTTCTTGAAAATGTGAGAAATTGCTGCTAAAGTTCTAAGCCTTGTAACATCCTAGAAAAATAAAAGGATGTTCAAAAAACAATGCCAATCTAAAGTAGACATATGGGGGATGTTAATTAGCAACTATTTTGTGTGGTATAACTGCCTGTCTTACAAGCAGATATTTAAATTTAGAAAAATGCAAATTTAAAAAAAAATGTGCTAGATTTTGGTGTTTTTCACAATTAAATACATAATGTATCGAGCAAATTTTGCCAGTAACAAAGTCCAATGTGTCACGAGAAAACAATCTCAGAATCGCTTGGATAAGTAAAAGCATTTTGAAGTTATTACCACATGAAGTGAAACATGTCAGATTTGAAAAATGTCTCTGTCAGGAAGGTCAAAAGTGGCCAAAGCGGGAAGGAGTTAAGGATATTGCTTTATTTATATTGGATGTTGTCAAGGACTTAGCCATTTATTGTTAACCCCTTAACGACCGCCAATACGCCTTTTCACGGCGGCTGTTAAGGGTACTTATGCCAGAGCGCCGCCTCTTCACGGCGCTCTGACTTATGCCCGGCACGGGTGTCCTGTGCCGGCTAAAGCGCGTGTCGGGCGGTCTAAAGACAGCCAGACACCTGCACTAACGGGCGGGATTGATTTCAATATCGATCTAACCCGTTTAACCCCTTAGATGGGGCAATCAATAGCTAGCACAGCATCGAAGTGGTTTTGGAGGGACGGTGCTCCCTCTCTCACCCCATCGGCACCCTGTAATTGCAATCGCAGGGTGCCAATGGCTTCTATGGCAGCCGGGGCCTAACAAAGGCCCCAAGGTCTGCTTGTAGTGAATGCCTGCTAAGCCATGCCCCAGGCATGACCCAGCAGGTGCCTGTCAGTTTTACACTGCAATACAGAAGTATTGCAGTGTATTATAAAAGTGATCAGAAGATCGCATAGTGAATAAAAAGTCCCCTAGTGAATAAAAATAAAGTTATGAAAAAGTTTAATAAAGTTAATAATAAATAAATAAAAATCCCAAATAAAAAAAATGAAAAACCCACTTTATCCCTTATAAAATAATTGAATATGAAAAAAAAAATTACATATATTTGGTATCGCCACGTCTATAACGACCCCATCTATTAAGTGATTATGTTATTTAACCCGCACAGTGAACGCCGTAAAAAAACAAAATAAAAAACAATGCCAGAATTGATGTTATCTGTTCATCCTGCCTCCAAAAAAATTTGCTAAAAAGTGATCAAAAAGTCACATGTACTCCAAAATGATACCAATAAAAACTAGAAGTCGTCCCGCAAAAAACAAGCCCTCATACAGCTGCATCGGCATAAAAATATAACAAGTATGGCTCTTAAAACATGGCGACACAAAAACAAATAATTTTGAAAAAAAAGTGTATACTGTGTAAGAAGTAAGACATACAAAATCTATATAAATTTGGTATCGCCACAATCGTAATGACCCACTGAATAAAGTTATTATGCTATTTATACCACAGAGTAAACGGCGTAAATCTAAGACGCAAAAAAAGAGTGGCGAAATTTGTTTTTTTTTACATTACCCACACAAAAGTTAATAAAAGTTAATTAATAAATTATATGTACCCCAAAACGGTGCTATTAAAAAATACAACTTGTCCTGCAAAAAACAAGATCTTATACAGCTATGTTGACGCAAAAATAAAAAGTTATAGCTCATGGAATGCGACGATGGAAATCGCAAAAAATAGCCTGGTCATTAAGGCCTAAAATAGGCTGGTCATTATGGGGTTAATATGTTAACTATGTTTATACTTGTTTTTATATATCTTACAGGTTATGTTAAAAGAAAAAAGAAAACACTTAAAGGGGTTGTCCAGGAAAATATTTTTTTCTAAAAAGTGTCCTCCAGCCTTGGTTTGCCTTCCCTAATACCCCCTATTAAACTTCTAAGGCCCTGTTCACACTGAGTATTTCGACAAGCTTTTTGGAGAGGAAACCTCTCCGCAAAACTCGCCAAAAACCGGCCGAAAATGCCTCCCATTGATTTTAATGGGAGGCGGGGGTGGTTTTCTCCCACGAGCGGTAAAACCGCCTCGCGGGAGAAAGAAGGGACATGCCCTATCTTCGCGGGTTTACGCCTCTGACCTCCCATTGACAAATATGGGTGGCAGAGAGAGCGTATTTCGCTGAGTTTTTTGCCCGTAGCACTCAATGGCCTAACCAGTTTCTGTTTGATCTCCATTGTCACTGTTGCTTTTTCTGTTTTTTTACATCCCTTGCTGTCTGTTTCCTGTCTTGTAACCCACCATACCCATGATCCCCTGCTGCATCTGAGGAGACAGTTGCATCCCCCTCTTCCTCCAAAGCATTTCAGCTATTTGCATACTGCCACGCCCCTCTATGTTCACAGGGTTCTTCCCTGCTCTAATTACTAATTACAGGCAGCTCCCTCCCTGCACACTGTCCTACACACTGAGGGTATGTTCACACGAGGTCATTACGTCCGTAATTGACGGACGTATTTCGGCCGCAAGTACCGGACCGAACACAGTGCAGGGAGCCGGGCTCCTAGCATCATACTTATGTACGACGCTAGGAGTCCCTGCCTCGCTGCCGGACAACTGTCCCGTACTGTAATCATGTTTTCAGTACGGGACAGTTGTCCGGCAGCAAGGCAGGGACACCTAGCGTCGTACATAAGTATGATGCTAGGAGCCCGGCTCCCTGCACTGTGTTCGGTCCGGTACTTGCGGCCGAAATACGTCCGTCAATTACGGACGTAATGACCTCGTGTGAACATACCCTAAGGCCGGTTTCACACGAGTGTGTGCAAAAAACGCAACGTTTTGTGTGCGCAATTTTCGCACACCCGCCATCATTATGACACTCTGTTTTATGTCTGTAAACAGAAAAGCACGTGGTGCTTTTCTGTTTTCATTCATAGTATTGACTACTGTAGCGCGCGTCACACGTAAGTGCGTCCGTGTGCCGTGCGCGGTTTTCACACACCCATTGACTTTAATGGGTGCGTGCAGCGCGAAACATGGCCAAATATAGGATATGTCGTGCGTTTCACGCAGCGGACATACGCTGCGTGAAATTCACTTACAGTCTGCACGGCCCCATTCAGTAACATAGGTCCGTGCAACGCGCGTGAAAATCACGCGCGTATCACGGACGTATTATACGTTAGTCTGAATAAGCCCTAATAATCATTATCCTTTGTGCCTCCATCTATCCCTGATCTAAGTACAGGCACTTATCTCCCTCCCCCGCCCCTTTCACAGCCTGATAAATGTCTACCCACTCCACCTATGTCAGACATCTTGGTACACACAATCCAGTCAGCACATTTTCCTCACTTGCTGCTGTGTCTATTCCAAGAGACCCTGTATTAGATCCTGTTCACACTGAGTTTTTTTGCTGGCAGAAAATTCTGCCTCAAAATTCTGTCTTGAATTTTGAGGCAGATTTTGACCAGCCTGCACGCCAATTGCCGCATTTTTTGTCCGCGGCCATTGAGCACCCCTTGTAGGTAATGCCACACAGCCCCCCTGTAAGCAATGCCGCACGACCCCCCTGTAAGCAATGCCACACAGCCCCCCTGTAGGTAATGCCGCACGGCCCCCCTGTAGGTAATGCCACACGGCCCCCCGGTAGGTAATGCCCCACGGCCCCCCCTGTAGGTAATGCCACACGGCCCCCCCTGTAGGTAATGCCACACGGCCCCCCTGTAGGTAATGCCACACGGCCCCAGCAGTGGGGATTCAGCTTCAGAAGTCCCTGACGTCACTGTGTCCATATATGGATAGTGAAGGCAGGGACTTCTCCTAGAGCGGAATCCCTCGCCACAGCGGTGGGGATTCCGCTTCAGAAGTCCATGATGTCACTGTGTCCATATATGGACAGTGAAGGCACGGACTTCTCCTGGAGCGGAATCCCCGGCCACATTGTTGGCCGCTGTGTCCGAGGATTCAGTTTCAGGAGTAGGGGACCGCTCCAGGAAAAGTCAGGGACTTCTCCTGGAGCGTAATCCCCGGCCACAGATTAGGGATTCCGTTCCTCCTCCTTCTCATGTGCACTTCAGTGGAGGAGTGGTCGACGAGACAGGAGGAGGAGGGGTCGTGTACTATGATTGATGTCTTTGCTCAGCCAACACTTCCTGCTGTGTAAGGGTATGTTCACACGATGAGAGGCATTTACGTGTGAAAAGACAGACTGTTAACAGCTGCCTCGTTTCACACGTAAATGCTCCTCCTCGCATTTTGCGAGCCGTCTGAGACGCTCGTAAATCTTGAGCTGTGCTTCATTGAGTTCAATGAAGAACAGCTCAAATTACGTGGCAAAGAAGTGCCCTGCACTTCTTTGCCGAGGCAGTCCATTTACGCGTCGTCGTTTGACAGCTGTCAAACGACGACGCGTAAATTACAGGTTGTCTGCACAGTACGTCGGCAAACCCATTCAAATGAATGGGCAGATGTTTGCCGACGTATTGTAGCCCTATTTTCAGACGTAAAACGAGGCATAATATGCCTCGTTTACGTCTGAAAATAGGTAGTGTGAACCCAGCCTTAAGACACGGCGTGTCATCAGCTACATCTACAGGCAGCGGGACCAGAGGAGGCGGAGCTCTGAAGAGCTCATGAAACATCCGCCCGGCCCGCTGCCTGGAAATGTAGTTGATGACGCTCCGTGCCTTTCTCAGCTGGAAGTGCTGGCTGAGCAAAGACACGGTACCTCACAGGAAATAAAAAATTTACCCAGGGTGCGGTCACGTGACGGCAGTTCAGAACAGGAGAACGCTGGCACAGGTAAGTACACACTATATTAGAAATGCTATTAAATATGACTAATTAAGTTAAAATTTGAATAAAATGTATTCCCGACCGAACCCTTTAAGGCCCTGTTCACACAGAGTTTTTTTGACACGTTTTTTGACGCGGAAACCGCGTCAAAAACCGCACCAAAGAACGGCCGAAAATGCCTCCCATTGATTTCAATGGGAGGCGGAGGCGTTTTTTTCACCGCGAAGCGTCATGCCCTATCTTCGGGCGTTTACGCCTCTGACCTCCCATTGCCCGTAGCACTCAATGGGCACAAGCGAAAAACGCTGCAAAAAATGCTGCAAAAATCGCGGCGAACCGTGTGCAGGCACATCAAAATCTGCCTCAAAGTTCCAAACGGAATTTTGAGGCAGAATTTTGCTCCTGCAAAAAACACAGTGTGAACCTAATAAAGCTGTGACAAGCACCTTTCAATTTTACTTATCTGTGTTATTGTGTATTAGTTAGGAGGGTGTTTGTGCGGCCCCTTGTCACCCTTGTACCGTCAAAGAAATAAGCTGCTCTAGACATGTCTTTAGGCCAGGTTATATGCTTGTGAGGCTATGTTCACACGGCCGTAATTGCCCCGAAAAACGGCTAAAAAGTCGGAGGCTAAATGCCTCCAAACATCTGCCCTTTGATTTCAATGGGAAAAACGGCGTTCCGTTCCCACGGGGCGTTTTTTTTACGCACCGTTTGTGAAAACGCCCCGGAAAAAAGAAGTGCACGTCACTTCTTGAGCCGTTTTTCATTGACTCAATAGAAAAAGAGCTCCAAAAACAGCCGTAAAAAATGCCGCAAAAAAAACACAAGTTGCTTAAAAAACGTCTAAAAATCAGGGGCTGTTTTCGCTTGAAAACAGATACGTATTTTACGGCTGTTTTTGGTTTGCTGTGTGAACATAGCCTTAGAAGAGGTAAAATTTCAGGAAGAATTTGAGGGTTTAATGAGTTGGAGAATGTCGGATGGAATGAGGGAGGGAGTCCCAGTAGTAAAGAGAGGCACGAGAGAAGTCTAAGGCTGGGTTCACACGACCTATTTTCAGGCGTAATGGAGGCGTTTTACGACTCGAATTACGCCTGAAAACACGGCTCCAATACGTCAGCAAACATCTGCCCATTCATTTCAATGGGTTTGCCGAAGTACTGTGTTGACGACCTGTAATTTTACGCGTCGCTGTCAAAAGACGACGCGTAAAATAACAGCCTCGTCAAAGACGTGCAGGACACTTTTAGGGACGTAATTGGAGCCGCTTTTCATTGACTCCAATGAAGAACAGTTCCAAATTACGTCCGTAAAAGATGCCTCGGAAAACGCCAGTACATGCAATTACGTCTGAAATTACGGAGTTGTTTTCTCCTGAAAACAGCTCCGTAATTTCAGATGTAAATGCAGTTATCGTTTGCACATACCCTTATATATACACGAGAGGATGAGAAGGTTAATAGTGTGGTACATTTTTATATTTATTTATTCACACAAACGTATTTCACGTCCATGTGCTGTTAGTTAAAATAACGGACAGCACACTGACCAATGCAATTCAATAGAGCTATTCACACATCCGTGTTTTTTCACTGAGCATGTTTCTGTTGTGTGTGAAAGTCACCGCATGTCCTATTCTGGTCCGTTTTTGCGGATCAGACTCGCCCATTGGAGTATATGAGTGCGTGAAAAAAACGGACAGCATACGGGCGACATCCGCATGCCGTCCGTTTTCACGCAACTGTTGCTTAAGAATTGCAGAGAAAAAAAGTAAAACCAGGAAGTGCTTGTAGAGGAGAATCATGAACGAGAAAAATGGATGACACACGGAAACCACACCTACGCAACAAAAACCGTCATATGCATGAAAAATTGCCCTTTTTTGCTGATGCTATGCATGGATTAAAGAGTTTTTTGCCTGAACAGATCATCTTGTTTCAGCTAAACAACATCTGGTATTAGAAATTAAAGACAGGAGGCGCAGAATTAACACTGGATCCTATACAAAGGCTTTCCAAATTAGCACTTTTTCCAGCCTCTCCAGATGCTGCCACTTACAGTTATAAAGCTGCTCTGACAATTTTTGCTGCCCATGCACAACCTCACAGCATCTCTCCAGTCTAATGATAAGCGGTTGTGTTTCTTGCCTTGTAAGGTTCTAAAACTACAGAGCAGTACAAAGCAAAGAAATCCCCAGAGCATCTTAAAGTGGATCTGTCACCAGACGGAAACATAGTATGGGGACAGGTTGTGCTTTAGCACAGGGGGTTGATGGGAAAACCCCTTCATAAAATAAATGCATCTAAAATATGCTCATAAAGACTGACAGCACCTTCAATACCAGAGTTTGGGAAGGGGGGGGGGGGTGCGGATTACAGCTTCTGCTCTTCCCTGCAGATCCAGAATATAGATGTATATCTTACCATAACTGTCTCCATTTGGGAACACAAATGAAAGCTGAAAAACTTTAGAAGCTTCTAGAAAAAAACAGACAGATATAAAAAGTATCTCAGTTAACAAAAATCTTCAAACATGCAATGCACAGGGGCAGAATACTCAGAAATTATTGGATCCCCTCCCCCTCCACTGATGCCTTGGAAAAAGTGCCACTCCTGCCTCTAAAGCCACTTTCATACGGCAGTATTTCACATAGACATCACTACTGTCATCCATAGCGTGATCTCGCGAGATCACGCTGTGCAGCGATTATGTCCCACACAAACTTTACCGAAGTGTCGGGATTGTGAATTGTGAATGGCTGTAGGCAATGTCTATTCACTGTCAAGACACTTCAGTAAAGTTAATGTGGATGTATTTGACAGCACAGCATGATCTCGCTGGATCATATAAAGAGTATAAATGGACATGAATGGAGAGAAGTGTATGACGCTGATTGGCCACTGATTGGTCAGTGTCATACACTTATCTTTACAACGTCCATTTGGTCAAAAGTTAAAAAACGCCCAGATGGGCATTAAGAAAGTAATTAGCATAAATCGAAACTAGCTCATAACTTCCTCAAAAATTATCGTTTTTTAAAAACAAACAGTGTTGTTCTCTACATTACAGTGCCGATCAGATTATGTGGGAGATAGGGCACTTATAATCTGGTGACAGAGCCTCTTTAAGGCCTTATTCAGATGAACGTATGCATGTGTTTCAATGGGGCCGTTCACATGGTTGTTGTTTCAACGGACCGTGTGAAGGTTCAGTTGAAAAATAGAACATGTCCTATTTTGTCCTGTTTTTGATGGATCCTTCCATAGACAAGTCTATGGGGATCCTTGAAAACGGGACCCGCACTGGAGCATCGTGGACGTGAAAAACTATAGTTTTTCACGTCCGAGTTTCCCCCCGTTCATCAGAATAAGACCTAAAAGCGATCCAAAATCTGCTTGAAACGGCTGAAAAGAAATTAAATTCACCACCAAAGTGAATTTAAAAATATTGTGTAGTCTACCACCAGAAAGACAGACTGCCCTGCTTGTAAAGGGCACAATTCTACTCAATATACTGTACTAGAGAACTGTTTTCTACTAATAACCATACACTACAGTATTAGGGAATCTCTCTGCGGCATGAGGGGGCCCGTGCCGCCAGCCGGTATGCCCCCCCCATGCCCGGAGCCGCCACTACCTGCCGCTTTGGCTGCTACAGCGGTAGCGACGCCACATTCAATAGTGTCTGCGTCCTTCGGACGCAGATGCTAATAAAGGATGTGACAGAGCAGGGAGGTTTCTCCCTGCTCTGCCAAAGACTACTGTATACAGTGGCGTAGCTCTAGGGGTCGCAACAGTCGCAATTGCGACAGGGCCCCTAAGCCTGGGGGGCCCACAGGGTCCCCGTAGCCACACAGAGCTGACTGCGCTGGTCCCGCACCTGAATGCTGGAGAAAGGAGCTGACGGCTCCTTGATTCAGCATTCACTCTGAAGTAAGCAGCTCGGCGCAGGCAGGCGCGATGTAGTGACGTCATCGCGCCTTTCTGTGCCGAGTAACTCACAGCACAGACCGGAGAAGGATCCTCCACCCGTCGTGGGAACGGGGATAGGTAAGTAATTATGTTATTATTTTTCTATTAGGCACTATGGGGCATTATACTAGGTAGGGAAGGGGGGCTGATATGGTGGCTGCTATAGGAGCTATACTTTTATACTATAGATTTTACTATATGAGGGGCATTATACTGTGGGGACATTATACTATGGGGACAGCTATGGGGGGCATTATACTGTATGGCGGCATTATACTGTGGGGACAGCTATGGATGGCATTATACTGTGGGGACAGTTATGGGGGGCATTATACTGTGTGGACAGCTATGGGGGGCATTATACTGTGGGGGCAGCTATGGGGGGCATTATACTGTGGGGGCAGCTATGGGGGTATTATATTGTGGGGGCAGCTATGGGGGCATTATACTGTATGGGGGCATTATACTGTGGGGACAGCTATGGATGGCATTATACTGTGTGGGGAAGCTATGGGGGGCATTATAATGGGGCAGCTATTGGGGTCATTATACTTTATGGGGCATCTGTGTGGGCATTATACAGTACGGGGCATCTGTGTGGGCATTATACTGTATGGGGTATCTGTGTGGACATTATACTGTATGGGGGCATTATACTGTATGGTGGCAGCTATAGGGGAATTATACTGTGTAGGGGGTACTATGGGAGCATGATACTGTGTGGGCGTGTGTGTATTGGCGGGGATTGGGTGGGATTAGAGGCATGCCTTAAAAGAAAAAAAAATTGCTGCTGCGCGCCGCATCGATAGTCCCTCTGTGATACTTAAAAGTATAGCACTGTCTACAGGGGGGCTGTATAGCACTGTCTACAGGGGGGCTGTATAGCACTGTCTACAGGGGGGCTGTATAGCACTGTCTACAGGGTGCGCTGTATAGCACTGTCTACAGGGGGGCTGTATAGCACTGTCTACAGGGGGCCTGTATAGCACTGTCTACAGGGGGGCTGTATAGCACTGTCTACAGGGGGGCTGTATAGCACTGTCTACAGGGGGGCTGTATAGCACTGTCTACAGGGGGGCTGTATAGCACTGTCTACAGGGGGGCTGTATAGCACTGTCTACAGGGGCGCTGTATAGCACTGTCTACAGGGGGGCTGTATAGCACTGTCTACAGGGGGGCTGTATAGCACTGTCTACAGGGGCGCTGTATAGCACTGTCTACAGGGGGGCTGTATAGCACTGTCTACAGGGGGGCTGTATAGCACTGTCTACAGGGGCGCTGTATAGCACTGTCTACAGGGGGGCTGTATAGCACTGTCTACAGGGGGGCTGTATAGCACTGTCTACAGGGGCGCTGTATAGCACTGTCTACAGGGGGGCTGTATAGCACTGTCTACAGGGGCGCTGTATAGCACTGTCTACAGGGGGGCTGTATAGCACTGTCTACAGGGGCGCTGTATAGCACTGTCTACAGGGGGGCTGTATAGCACTGTCTACAGGGGGGCTGTATAGCACTGTCTACAGGGGCGCTGTATAGCACTGTCTACAGGGGGGCTGTATAGCACTGTCTACAGGGGGGCTGTATAGCACTGTATGGGGAGGCTGTATAGCCCTGTCTATAGGGTGTGCTGTATAGCACTGTCTACAGGGGGCGCTGTATAGCACTGTCTACAGTGGGGCTGTATGGCACTGTCTACAGGAGAGGGCTTTATTGTATTCTTTATAGGGGGCACTATCTACAAGAGTGGGCTGTGTGTGGCACCCAGGGGACGGGGCCCAGTCAAAAGTTTGCTATGGGGCCCAGTATTTCCTAGTTACGCTCCTGCGCATAAGTACACAACTGCAACAATGTTTCTCTGAGTCGGTCTCTATATATTTTTGGAGAGCTCCTTTAAATGTTAAGGCTATTAGTGATCTCTAATGGTTTCTCTGTGCTAACTTTATTCATGACACAGGAATCTGAGGTTTTTCATAAAAACAAATCATATGAGGAGGAAGTATACACGTTTTAATACACACTAAAGTGATGACATCATAACTAATCGTTTATATGGCTATTATTCACAGTAACATTACAGATACGTTGGCGTCTTCAGTTCTGTAATATATATAGCAAATATGATAGACATGTATGGCCTATCATAACATACACCATATATCCTTACCACCGGCCTCCGCAATCCCATTTTCCATTACTTCTCGGTACCGCAGGCAAGAAGCCGCTGTGTTACCATGGAAACGGAGGTAACGCGAATTTACGGAGGAGGCGGGGAAAGAATGTGACGTATGATATAGCAGACCAATAATATGGCGGGGGCTGGACTGGGATGCCGGCTGCGTGTAGGTCACGTGATCCCACAGGAAGTTGCCCCTCGGTCCAGTGATAGAAGAGGGTAAATGTGTCTGTTATTGTGATGTCTTCTCTGTGTGTTTTTGATTTGTAAATATAGACAAATCTTTATTGTACAGGAGAAATTCTAACATTGACAAAAGAGGTGTAATCTTAGAGGAATATGATAAGTGTATTCGTGGCTATGGAATTGTCTTGTTGTTCGACAGGGCATGCTGGGGTTTATAGTATCACAGCAGCTGGTGAATCTTATGTGATAATGTATTTGGTCTGTGGTTTAAACTTGCTTGAAGAAGCTGCAAGTTGCAGTCAGATGTCACATATGGTCCTATGTTGTTATAGATATAGAGCTCCGAAATGAAAAATAGAAACATGATTGGCTGAAATGAATGAAATATTACAAGCGATATCGTGTGATATGGGTATTACCGTCTGAATAAATTAGTAGACTTGATGTGTATGCATTGTTTGTAGAAAAATATTTGGATATTTTTTTTTCATCCATGTTTTTATGATATTTCATATTTCTATGATATGTCATCAATTTGTGATTGTTGGAGGGCCAACCGCTACCGATCATGAGCATGAAGAGGCCAATCCCCCACCTGAGTACCATTGAGTCACCAGCGCTTGGTAAACTGCCTGGCTGAAAATCTATTTTTAGGCCCTGATCACATAGTTTTGGTGCATTTATTTTTTTTGGGCCAAAACCGGGCGTGAAAAGAGAAAATATACTGAAAGGGAACCTTAAATTGACTATGATCTGCAGGCAGCATGTAATAAAGCAGGAGGGGCTGAGCAGATAAATATATATTTTTGAGGGAAAAGATTCAATAGAATGTGTCATTTATTCATTTAAATCCCTGCTCACTGTGGACTAAAGAGTCCAGTGGGCGGTCCTACTTAGTGATTGACAGCTATTTATGCACATTAATACAGGGGAGGCTGTCAGTCACTGGTTCTGACCGCCCACTTGGCTCTTTAGCCCACCGTAAGAAGAGATTTAAAGGGAACTTGTCAGCAGTTTTCGGGCCTCAAAACTGCTGACCGTGCGATTTAAGGGAGGGCATTCTAACTATACCTTTTGTCAAGGTCATGAAATCGTTGTTTAATTTCCCCGTCGCCGCAGTCGCAAGTGCCACTAAGGCGGGCGCTTGATGTTTAAGTGCTTCTTTCCTCTTCTCCCTGCATGCGGTCCGCTCTCCCCTCTTCTCTGAGTGACGTCTCTAGCGGTCTACTCAGCAGAGCCATCCTTCAGAGCAGAGGGTATTGTCAGTATCGTTACAATACTCTCACCCATGTTCTGCTGTCGGCAATATGTAAACTAGGTCTTACCATAACATTGAATCTCTTCTTGCACTGATGTATGCTGACAGGTGTCACTTTATGGAACATATGTAGCCATTTTTCATCAAATATGAACAATAATAAACATTCTCATCACAAATTTCCACATGTTAAAGAGCAAAGCAGCCATTCATTCAATTGGTTTTTCAAAAAATTCCTGGATGTACAACAGAGATTGGACTGGATTTGGGTTTCCATATCACGTCATCTGATTATTCCAGATCTACAATCTTGAAGAGTCTTTTCTTTATTGTATCAATAGCAACGATATATTCCTGTCATTGTAATAAGTGAATCAATATTAAGCATTGAGGGACTGCATGGACTTTAAACACCCCAATGTTGCCAAACCAATTTTTCAGCAGAATGCAGGCTTCATTTACAGCAGTCTATATTCTTTCTATGGAGCAGTAGCCCGAGAATGTTGCAAAATGCCTTATGTTTTGTAGGGAAGATGAAGAAAATGTGAATTCTCAAAGTCCAGACACGACATGAGACGTGGGATTCTGAATAATGTGGTATGATGTTGTGTGTTTACAGATGGATTTTCCAATTAGGAGGAAAGGCAAACCAAACAAAGGAGGTGGTAGAGGACGTGGTTCTGGAAGAGGTGGCAGAAGAGGAGGTGGTAGCGGGCGAGGTGGTAATAGAGGAGGAAGATTCAGAGCTGAACCTGGAGGAGGAGGAGGCGCAGGAGGCAAGAAGAGCTCTAGTAAAGCATGGGACGATGGAGATGACATCTGCTTCTCCAGTAAACCAGACAGACCAGCAAGGTAAGAAGTATCACTGACACTACCTCTGTTTAAGGCCAGCTTCACACACCGCAGCTTTGGTGCTATTTTTGATGTGAGTTTATAAAAAAAACTGGATGTAAAAAAGAGAAGTCTTTTCGTTATATGTATCCTCCCTTTAAGGTCCATTCCTGGTTTTTGGCCTAACCATGCATCAAAAACTGCACCAAACTATACTGTGTGATCCTGGCCTTTAGGAATTTTCTTTATATATTTTTACTGCTTATCAACTGGATATGTCATAAAAGTCCAGTTTTTTAGGGTTACAGTGGTTAGAGCCCACCAATCAGACTTTTAAGGCAAATCCAATCAATCTTCATTAAAAGTCTACGGTGGAAAACCCCTTAAACTCTAAGTTAACACAAATTGAGCTATATTTAAGACCGTGACGTTTCACACCAAACTTTTTTTTTTTGGACAATGCTTTCGAAGCGCAAACTCTTTAGAGTTTCAGTATATGCTGCAGCATTAAGATAAAACTATTGGTATCCGGCCACACCGCTTTTGCAAAAATGGCCGCCTCCCAAAAAAATGAATTAACCTGTAAGCAAAACAAACATAATGACCAAACATTGGCTACTGTTGCAACCCCTAATCTACTAATATATATAGGCACTTTTATTGGTGGAAATATTGTTAAAAAGGTTGTTGCTGACTCCTCACTGAGTCTTTTAATCCCTTCCCACAAAATGACGTACATCTATGTAATCGAATGCCTTTAGTTAAAGACTACACTTTCATTAAACTTTTGAAATGTCATAGAAACATATAAAAGTTTGTATAGGTGGGGGTCGGGCCGCTGAGACTCCCACCGTTCGGCTGTGATCAGCGCTCCTCGTAGATTTTCTGTGAAAGCTGTCTTCAGCCTGGCAGGGAGAGCAGATCACAGCTGAAGGTGCAAAGCTCTCAGCTGAGCGCTTCTGCCTCTTCGTTTCAGCAACGGTGGAGGTCTCCGCACCCAAACTCCCATTGATGCAATCTTTTGATATGTCTCGACGACATATCAAAAGTTTGATGAAAGTGCAGTTAGTCTTTAAGGCAAACGGACGTATAGAAGCTGCGCCCTCTCAGCCTATCGGCGCCCCTGCAACGTGATCGCGTGGCACCGATGGGTTTTCTGGGCTTGCCAAGGGCCTAACAAAGGCACACAGGCCTTGCATGGCTATATGCCTATTAGGATGTGCCAAAAGCATGGCCTAATAAATTACCTGTCAGTTTACTACTTTACGGAGTATCCTAAAGCATTAGATAAGTGATCGAAGTATTGCATTGTGAAGCTCCCTAGTGGGACTAAGAGTTATTAACCACTTGCCTATTGCTGAACGACTATATACTTTGCAGCTGTAGGCAGTTAACTGTGAGCCACCATTTTTAAACGGTGGACCATCAACCGTTTACCAGCACGAGATGGAGCTGCAGATCCCTGTGACTGGTCTGTTACTATACAGCAGGCATGATAATAAGCTTGGTAATGAAGGGGGTATAACCCCCCCCCCCCCTTGGTAATGAAGTGGTTAAGTACAGTTTATTAGTTTATTTTTTTTTAAAAAAGGCCACCCCACTCTTTAAGTGCTTCAGAAGTGCTGCTGCATGCAGTACCGTGTACAAAAAACAGTCTTCCCTAAAACACAGCTTGGCCAAAGACTTTGAAGGGGCGAGAGCAGGGCACTATTCAGCGAGAACATGTTGTTGGTCAAGTATAAGGACAAAAGTGATGTCCTTATATTGACCACAATACACGGTAACGGCAGCATCCCTGTCCCTGTACGAAGTACCGCTACATTGACCGCCAAACCAGATTGCATCCTGGGCTATAATAAGTACATGGGAGAGGTTGGTCTCTCAGATCAAGTGGTATAGTGCCATGCGGAACACAAGGGTGTGGTACACTTTAAAGATAGTCTCTTGCAGTAATTGTTCACATTGTTCTAGCAAATCCGGTATAACTTCTTCTTCTATTTTTAATTTCAGTCATGGTTACAGACCTAGCCAGCGGGCCCGTGGTGGCAGTACCCACAGCACTCCTCTTCAGACTTTGAACATGACCACCGAGAACCAAGAACGGGTAAAAGCTCTTTTGCGTGATCTTCAAGAGCCAGAGCTAGACGTTGTTGCTGAGTAAGTAGAGAAGTGTATTTTCTTTTTTTATTCTGTATCATTTCAAAGAGCATTCCTCCTATAAAATACTAAAAAAACAAAAAACGTTTTGGGGTAAGAGGTCATTCACAATCGAGATAGCATAATTGACATTTAGTATAATTCACAGAGATGTTGGGTCAGACTTGGAGGAGGACTATGAATACAGCAGCTCTGAGGAAGATGTGGACAACAATGGCGAAAACTGTGAAGCAGATTCAGGATTTGATCTCTGGTCCTCTCCACAAGAAACACTGGAAGTAGCTGGGAAGCTTTCCCCAGAAGCTGCTGTCCACATGTTACCTGAGGCAGTCATATCACCTTTTGCTGTTGGGAAATTATCTCGGTAGGTCCATCATTATGCCATACAACCTTCCCCGCAGATCACCGTCAGAAAGGAATCTTGTTTATAAGCAGCTCTGATTTGGTTAACCCCTTAGTGACCACCAATACACTTTTTCACTGCGGTCACTAAGGGGCCTTAGGCTAGGCCTCGCCTTTTCACGGCAGCCTAGTCTAAGTCCTGCATGGGTGTCCCGTGCAGGCTGGAGCGGGTGCTCGACTGTCTAATGACAGCTGGGCTCCTGCTCCAACGGCCGTTTAACCCCTTAAATGCTACCGTCAATAGCGACCGCAGCATTCAAGTTGTTTACAGAGGGAGGGAGCTTCCTCTCACACCCATTGGCGGCCTGCAAATGCAATCGCGGGCATTTGATGTGGTGCCGAGGTCCTAACAAGGCCCCCCAGGCCTGCCCCGGCTATATACCTATTAGGCTACATGGCCTAATATATCGCCTGTCCATTTTACACTCACAGGCAATAATGCTTTGGTATACTAAGTATACCAAAGCATTATAGCAGCGATCAAAAGATCGCATAGTAGAGTCCACTAGCGGGACTGAAAAAAATAAGTAATAAATGTTAAATAAAAATTATTAATAAAGATTACAGTTTAAAACAAAACATTTTTTCCATTAAAAAGTGATTTTATTTGGTAAAAGTGTAAAAAAGAAATAAATGTACACATATATGAAATTGCCGCGACCACAATGACCCAAATAATAGGTAAATGCCATAAAAAAGTTGCCCCCCAAAAAAGTAATAATAAAAGTTAATCAATAAGTCCCATGAACCCCAAAAAAGTACCAATGAAAAGTCTCGTACCGCAATAAAAAAGCCCACATATCACTACATTGACAGAAAAACGTTGTGGCTCTTGGAAAGCGACGATTCAAAAACAAATAATTTTATTTCAAAAGTGTTTTTATTGTGCAAAAGTAGTAAAAAAAAAAAAAACTGTACATATGTGGTATCACCGTAATCGTACTGACTCCTAGAATAAAGGTAACATGTTGTTTACGTCGCACGGTGAACGGTGTAAATTTAAAACTCATAGAACAAAGGCGGAATTGCTGTTTATTTTTATATTCCCCCCCAAAAAAAAGTTAATAAAAGTTAATCAAAAAATTATATTTAAACCCAAAATGGTGCCATTAAAAAATACAACTAATCCCGGAAAAAAAGTCGTCATACAGCTATGTCGACCGAAAAATAAAAACATTTATAGTTCTTTAATTGCGACGATGGAATAACTAAAAAAGTTGCTTGGTCATTAAGGCCTAAAATAGGCTGGTCACTAAGGGGTTAATAGCATGTATGCACCTGGGAAATAAAAAAAATAAAAAAATAAAAACTACCGCAAAGTAAAAGGTTAGATAAATTCACACTTTACTTATACCGACCCCTAAAATACTGTTGTAATTGTATTTATTAATTTTTTTGCTGTCCTGCAGTTACGGTTTTGATCGAGAAAGATCTATGACTGCCTTGAGGACCCATGAGGGAGATGTTGGAGCATCCCTTGAATATTTGTTGCAGCAATGTTTTTCAGAAGCCTTTGGTATCCAGACAAAATCACCACGGACCGCTGAAGACATTAGCATGGACGACATCATGGCCTTGCGTCAGGAAGAAGCTTTTGTCCTAAGCTCGATATGTGGGGAGAAGTTTATTGAAAGGATCCCAAATAGAGTATGGACTGTGGGGCTTGAGCTGGGCTACCTTACAGACAGACTTCAGAAACCCCGAAATAAAGACCGTACCAAAGATTTTGTGAACCCAACCCCTAATAATATCTGCAGGTTTTACTTGAAAGGAGAAAATTGCCGGTTTGGATCTAAATGTAGATTTCGGCATGAATCCCCAAAGCAAAATTTGAAGGATGAATCTCACCTAAGTGCTAATGACAGCAGTTACTTGTATGAACTTGAAATTCGTTTCTCAAAGGATAATAAATACCCTTATCAAGCTCCACTGATAGCGTTTCATTCACTCAATGAGAATCTGCCATTGGGTTGTCGCCTACACATGGCAGAGTACTTGTATGAAAAAGCATTGACTATTGCTCAAACTGGTGAACCAGTCGCCTATTCGCTTGTCAGCTGCTTGGAGGATGAGGATGATATAGTACAGTTACTTGCCAATACACATCACAGATATAGTATCCCACCACCTGTCATACGGCCAACAACTGAAATCAAGAAACCCCCCATAATTGTTAATAAACCAATGAACTCTGAAAAACCAACTCGTGTTCCAGAAGGTATGGGAATACTTACAATTTGTTAAGGAAAGCTATGTCTACAAAATGATAACCTATAAGTTGCATATTATATAGGCAGATTTACTATTCAAAATGCGCCAGAATTCTGCCGTACATTCAGTGCGCCACATTTATCAATGGCTTTAGTCGGTTTTCTTTCCGCACACACAGTAAGGGGCATGGCTTAATGAGAAAATGGGCGTGATCTAGCAGAAAGGGGTGTGGTTTCAAATCTGACACATTGCAACACAATTTTGGCGCAAATAATTGGAGTAAAATAAGCCAACCAAGAGGCGGCATAAGGAAGAGAAAAGGGTATTGCAGGTCTAGCAAGATGCGCCAAATTTATCATACAGCATGCACCACTTTCTCACTGGCTTGTCTAAGTTATCACTGTCTAAAACATATACAGTATTAGTGAATCTGACCCTATGTGATTTACTTAAAATGACCATAATTTAGGATACTTCATTTGTAAAGGGTTTTCCAGGTTGAGGGCTGCTTTTTATACTGATAATCTATACACCGGATAGGTCATCTGTATATGATCGGTGGGGTCCGACACCCGGACCCTATACCAATCGGCTCTTCCGGCTGCCTCAAGCTATGCAGGCGTCGTTGCCGGAAGCAGAAGGCTCTGACCACTGTATAGTGTTACTACAGCTCTGTTCCTATTCACTTGTATAGGTACTGGAGCACGGCCGCTATACAGTGGTCAGAGCCCTCTGTTTCCGGCACCGATGCCTGCATAGCTTCTGGCGCCGGCTAACTGAGCATCCAATGCAGATGTGAATTAGGCCTAAGCAGAAGGGGCTTTACAAAGTAAAATGCATTAAGGCGATTGATTCATTTTCAATGGTAACAGGATTTCTATTTATTCATGAAATGTAATGGGAGGTCCCTGTTGTATAACCCTGTGATAATCTTAACATTTGTACCAATCTACCGGCCATGTTTCTGTTTCTAGGAAAAAAGGAGTTGAATATTGTGAAGGCAGAGTTTAGTAAAGTTACTCAGACTGAAGAAGATGAATTGGATGACTTAGAATCAAAGGCAGTGGTGGTAGAAAATGAAAGTTATGCCAACCTCAAGAAAAAGCAGGACAAAAGATACATGAACCCCAAAACTTTACTTACAGAGAATGCCAAGATCTGTAAACACTTCAAGACAAAACAGGTAAATCGCCCATATTTCACAGAGCAAGCCAGCCATTGATTGCATTTGGATTAGATTGTCTGACACTACCCATGCTCTTCGTGAAGGCTGTCGGGTTGTGCAGAAAAATAAGACCAACATTAAATAAAGCTTGAATGAAATTAGAACTGGTGCCCTTCCTGTCAGTAAACAGATTCATGTACTTTTCACTTCATGTTGGAGATGTCATAATTGCAGATTTAAAATTTAATGATCCTCTAAAAAATTTTCATGGGGTTGTCTCGCAAAGAGAACCCCTTATTAAAAAGAAGCCTGTGCGGCGATCAGTGCAGCGGAAATGCATCATTACATTCCCGCCATCTAAATGAATCCAATATTTAGAAGACCTTTACAGGCTTTAAAAGGTGAAAATCTAAGGTATCATGTCTTCAATAGATCTATAGGATTTTGAGGACCTTCGCCTTTTAGGTTCATGCACATGGCAAAGTTGTGTGCAAAGACTGTACGGCTGCACACAGTGTCTTCTACAGGCGATCAGTTGCAATGGAAATGCCGGACATCTAAGTGAATCAAATATACAGAAAACATTTGCAGACTTTAAAAGGTCTAAATTTAAGCTATCATGTCTTCATCAGATATATAGGATTTTGGGGAATTTGGCCCTTTGGGTTCATGCTCATGACAAAGTTGTGTGTACAGACTTTGTACGGCGGCACACATTGTCTCCTTCAGGTCTGAATTATGGACCTGCGGTCACTCCAAGTGCCCCAATAAGGCAACATATGTAGAAGCATTGCAAATACCTCTATAATATGGCATGTGGTAATACCTTCGTACTATGGCATCATCTTTCTATAATAAAATCGGATGCACACGGGTACGGTATGAGCCTATAGAGCTATTGGTGCTGAACTACAAATCTGCACGACACAGATTCATAATACGGCAGTGTGCATGACGCCTTGGGACACAACAATCCCTCCACCAAAATTAAAGTCCTTGAATCATCCCCTTCTGCAGATTATATTCCGCTCTTTCTTTGTTCTACCTGTCTTCGTGAAGCTGAATGAGAACCAATGGTTTTCATTACAGCTCCCATATGTGGGTTGTTTTCTAGCTTTTCTTGCCTCTGGAACAGCAAATTTGCAGCAGTGTGAGACCAGGGTATGTATGAGCAGTTTTATAGATGAGGGGTCTAGGAACGCTGGGAAACAACCCCTATGTGAGCTCTAGTGGTCCCCATAGAAACCGATATAACCATGCAACCACACAATACAAGTTCCTACTAAAGGAGGACAATCAAGGACTTCGATTTACTGGACTTGTTTTAGATTTGGCTTTTGGGGGTGTTTTTAAGTACGAAATGGCACAAATTGTATTCTGTTCCTAGGCTTCCCGAAGTTACCAGTCCATGCTGCAGGAGAGGATGAAACTGCCAGCATGGGAGCAGCAAGATGCAATACTGAAAAGCTTGGCAAAGCATCAGGTTCTGGTTGTATGTGGAATGACAGGGTAAGTTTACACACCACACATCTCAATGAGTGCAGGAGAGCAGCGCATCATTTGTACACACTACGTTTCGCCAATCAAACGGATTAGCAGAAAGGGATGTAGGAAATTACAAGGCCTATTCACTTTTTATTTATGCTTTTAGTCTTGAAATTTTCCGTTGACCTCTTTGGGTAGTACCTTTCTTAGTTCGTAGAAGGGATCTTTTGAATATGTGCCCTTTTGCAAGAAAAAAAATGTTTTCGGGACTTTGATATTGATGCTCTATCCTAAGGAACAAAGTTTTGGAAAACTCCTTTAACATTCCATTTCCAGTAGGTCTACAACAGTGATTCTCCGTAACAACCCCTGCACCCTAAATGATTCTCTTTTGACTCTGCACCCATATTGTGAAGCAGTTGTTCAAACTAGACAAAATCTTTAAATTTACCAGCGAATGCTAGTTGCTTACATGGATATCTCTGTCACATTTTCATAAAAACAATTCAGTAGAAGTGAGATTATTACATACTAATGTAAAATTAGACAATATAATACCTATTATTCAGTATTTCACCTGTGCGGTGGGTTTAATTCAATGTGAACTATCTGTGTGTGCTAATGAGTTTTGAAGGGTTAAAGGGCACTGTACACAAAGCGGCCGTGCCATGCAGCTTGCTCGATTGAAGCACGTTGATACCATGTGCTTCACTTGAACAAACCGCACGGCCCGAAAACGGCATTGCAAAACATCTGCAATCCATGGAAAAACTGCGTGCGACTTTATCAAACAGTTCTCAATCTCATCACTGCTACTTGTTTGGGCACCCTAATGCTGGATTTACACATGCAGTTTTTTGGGAGTTTTTTTAAACTAAGGCCCCATGCACACGACCGTGTTCGGTCCGTGATATACGGTCCGCATGTCGGCTGCATGTCCCGGACCGAACACAGTGCAGGGAGTCGGGCTCCTAGCATCACACTTATCTATGACGATAGGGGTCACTGCCTGTCCGCGGAACTACTGTCCCGTACTGTAATCATGTTTTAGTGTGTGACAGTAGTTACGTGGATAGGCAGTGACACCTAGCGTCATAGATAAGTATGATGCTAGGAGCCCGGCTCCCTGTACTTTGTACGGTCCGGGACAAGCGGCCGACATGCGGACCGTATATCACGGACCGAACACGGTCGTGTGCATGAGGCCTAAGTCAGTAGATTGAAAAGAAAGGAAAATTCTCCTTTTAATTTATTTTTTAAATGTCCAATCATGTTTGGGTCCAAAAACTACATGTGTGAAACCAGCCCAAGGTTATGTTCACAAAGAGTAAAATGAGGAAAAAAAATATGATGCAGATTTCAAGGGAAATTACACATCGGATATCTGTGCGTTAATGGCGGATTTTTTTTATGCGGTATTCAAGTTTTATGTGCTGCTTTCAATGGGGCTAATCCACATGTGAAAATTCAATGGGATGCATATTTCGTAGAGATTTCGGTGTGTAATATGAAAAAAACTCTGTGTAAATATAGCGTTAGTATTATCCTGTGATTATGGACTTGTCTGTGTTCATGGTGATCAGGATTTAGTGTTTTTTGTCTCGACCTTGTGTGCATGTATAACAAGCCTTCTGAAGTTTTACCCCTTCCCACCCTATGGCATACATTTACATCATGGGAACTATACATCTGTGTCGGCGCCATCTCCTGCTAGAGTGCCAGCAGTATTATACACCCGACATTTCGCTCGAATTATGCTGCTCTTTTATTCTGTCCACAGCATATAAGTAATTTGATAGCCTTTCCCTCCGATGCGATTACGGTCTGGCAGATCACACAGTCTAATCCTCTAGTGGGACCATAAAAAAAATGATGTAAAAAAAAGATAAATAGAATGTTTAAAAATATTACTACTGTAAAAACAACAATAATAATAATAATAAATATTTTTTTTCGCAATAAAAAATACAAAATATATGTATGAAAAAGTGCACAGAATTTCTTTCCGTCTGTAACGACTCAAACTATAACATTTAACACGTTCTATAACCCGCATGGCAAACAGCGTAAAAAAATAAAAAACAATTCTAGAATTGCTGTTTTCTGTATATCCCGCCTTTCAAAAAATGTCAGAAAAAGCAATCAAAAAGTCGTATGCACCCCAAAATGGTACCAATGAAAACATAACCTTATCCAGCAAAAAAAACAACAAATCCTCACACAGCTCTGTCAAGGAAACATTTTTCAAGTATTTGCTCTCACAGTATGGCAAGTGATTTTATTTTTTTTTATTTTTTTTAAAGTGCTTTTATTGTGCAAAAGTAAATATTTGGTATAATCGTAATTTATACTGACCAGCAGAATAAACTTAAAGGGTTATTCCCAAGTTCACTGTTAATTTTTTATTTTATGTTTTAGATATTAATAAATACAAATTTTTTTCCTTATTACATTTTTTCTACTGCAAATATTATTCCTAGCAGCTTATCATTTCTATCACACTCGTTCATCTAGATTTGATGAAATATGGGCGTGTCTATCTTCTCCAGCAAGTGGCGCTGTAATAAACACAATGTTGCTTGCTCTATGTGCGCGCTCCTCATGTTGCTATAATCAACCAGTCATAGCAGTAACAGTCTCTCCCTGAACGCCTCCATCAAGCACTCATTCACTATAAACAGCATAAACTAACTGAACGTCTTCAGACCTACTAAACGTGCCTGAAGATGTCAATGATAAATATCATGAAGAGCAGGGGGAAGATAAAGTGACGGCGAAAGAGTAAGCAGGCGTAGGATAGGCGTGCTCTTGAGTATGAAGCAAGGGGACAAAAGGGAGAAACGCGCAGGCGCGACAGGGAGATGCAAACGGCGGTGATGGTCGTTTCCTGAGGAATGACCACCACAACAAAATACATGAGATGGGGTTGCGAGGAGCGCATAACTTCTAAAAACTACACTACAGAAAAAATAAGGTATTAAGAAATATGATTATTTTTAGAATCCAAGGCCTTTGACTATTAAAGTATATATTGGGAATAACCCTTTAATGTGTAATTTATACCACACAGTGAATGCCTTAAAAACAAAACAAAAAAAACAATGGTGGAATTGTTTTGGTTTTTTTTCCACTCCCCCCACAAAAAAAAATCATTAAAGCTATACAATACATTATATGTATCTTAAAATGGAGACATTAAAAAAAATACAATTCATCGCACACAAAAAAAAGTCATCATATAGCTACGTCGACGGAAAAGTAAAAATGTTATAGGTTTTGGAATGTGATGGTGAAATTTTTTAAAAAAAAAGACTGTATCCTTAATGACCACCCACCGTCTTTTGACGGCAGACGGTGCAGGTGCTTAGTCTACAGCGATGTCTTTTGGCGTCGCTGTAGAAGAGGCTGATGAGCGCTCATTCTCTAAGTAGGAGCTGTAACTTACAGCTCCTGATCTTAGAGCAGCCTGCTAAATACAGCTGAGGTCGGAAAACATTCCAACGCCAGCTGTTTAACCCTTTGATCGCCACGGTCCGTGACCGCAGCAAGATCAAAGGGAACTCGTCTCTTTGATCTCGTCAACGGAAAACCGGTGACATGATCAAAGACCGAGGAATCGATCTGCAGTCAGCCCTGCAGTATGGTAATACATTATAAGTAAAAATAAAGTTGTAAGTAAAGTTATCCCTCAATGGGATTAAAAAAAAAAGGAATAAAAAAAGGGTCTCAAAAAAGTCATTATTTTGCATAAAATATATTTTATTGCCCCTACATTACATAAAAACAAAAAAAAACGTACACGTATTAGGTATCTACACTACCGTAGTAACCTGAAGAATTAATTTAGCATGTTATTTAGCGTGAAACAGGTACAGGGTAAAAAATAAACACGAAAAACTATGCCAAGAATTGCTTTTTCCTATATTCACGCCGTAAAAATGATGTTTTTCTACCCCCAGACTGCGAGAAAAAAAAAGTATACTATTTCTCCCGCATAAAACAAGGCCTCATTTAGCCGCGTCAATGAAAAAATAAAAAGTTATGGCTGCTGAAAGGCAGAATGGCAAAAACGTAAAAATTCATCTGGTCATTAAGACCTTTTCTGGCCCGGTCATTAGGGGTTAAGGTGTTTGAATATACGCCATGGTTTACACAGTGATTTTCATTATCTGTTCTCCTAAAGCCATTCTGATTTGTTCAGTTATTGTTGTTGAGGTCAGTGATTTTAGACCTGAATCTATCATTCTAGGTTTTACTTTGCTACTTGCCATTACTTACTTTTTCCTGTAAATTGTTTTCATCCTAGCAAAATAACCTTTGCCTCTATAGAAAATATTTGCATTGAATTATTGGCCTGAATACAGCCAAAATTTGTGTGCAAAGCAATCCTAACTTTTAACGCTTCCCCGCTATTAATATCGATGGATAGACTGGGTTTAATACTGGACCACAATAAACCCAAATGCAAAGGTATAAAGAGAGGATGGTATTCTGACGGCATACAGAGTTTTTTTACGAGTTTTTTGGGGCAGAAACCGCGCCAAAAAACTCCTCAAAAACCGCCCGAAAATGCCTCCCATTGATTTCAATGGGAGGCAGACAAGTTTTTTTACCACGAGTAAAAAAAACTCGTCGTGGTAAAAAGAAGCAACATGACCCATCTTGAGGCGGTTTCCGCCTCCAAAACCCCATTTCAATTAATCTGAAAGAGGAAAAAAAAACCTTGACGAGTTTTTGTCAAACCACTGTGCAAAACCCTACTGGAGCAGTTTTTGCAGGAGGAATTTTCCTCCTGCAAAAAACTCAGTGTGAACACAGCCTTAGAAATATCTACAGTAATGTTAAGAATATACTTAGCTCTTAGACTAGATCATATCTGTACACTAGTAATGTCAACATGAAGAAGTGTTCAAAAATTCTTGCTTTCATTATCGAGTTATTTTGGTGGGTCCTATAGAAATCGCCATGTTTTTATTAGCGCCAAAGTTTATTTCTCTATAAGACTTGGTCATTGTTCTTTTTACTCTTTGCTCTCTAGATGTGGTAAAACCACACAGATTCCACAATTTATACTAGACGCTTCATTTCAAGGATCTTCCAGCCTTGTTTCCAATATTGTATGTACACAGCCGCGGAGAATATCTGCCATTTCTGTGTCTGAACGTGTGGCTCAGGAGAGGGCTGAGAGGGTCGGCATCTCCGTGGGCTATCAGATAAGACTGGAGAGTATTAAGGTCAGTGGAGTGCCTACTTCTTAGATTATGAATTTATGGTATAGAAAACATCTGTCATCGAGTTAGGTGACCATACGCTTGAAATAAGCTTGCCACTGGGCAAGTCTAAATGCCATAAGGCAACGTTCATGGTATAGAGTTTCTCATAATGGGAAAGGTAAATACCATAGGTCACTGTCTTCATGTATATATGTGGTGTTGTGTTTTTTTTTATTTTTTTTTATTTTGGTCACTGTGTTTGGAATTTTTATAGGACTATTATTTTGCTACTAGCTATTCGCATACATTTAGCTGACCAATCTGCTGCATCGGCCAAACATTATTGCAAAGGGTGTTGGGTAGTTGATCTAAGTAGTAAAAAAAACCCCTACTAATCACAACCCTTCTATTTTCTTCTATTCGCAGTCTTCTGCTACCAGACTTCTGTATTGCACAACGGGCGTTCTGTTGAGGCGGCTTGAAGGTGACAGCACTTTGCATGGTGTCACTCACGTTATTGTGGATGAAGTCCATGAGCGGACAGAGGAAAGGTAGAAATTGGTCCTCTGTACGAGTCCTAACAATCATATTTCCCTGTGCCATTAACAGGAAGCTCTACATCTTGCTTTTCTTTATGAAGCAGTGAATTTTCATCTTTCTTTTAATTTTTTTTATTTATTTTTGTATCCAGTGACTTTCTGCTTTTAGTGTTGAAAGATGTCATGGTTCAGAGACCAGAGCTAAAAATCTTGCTCATGAGCGCCACCGTGAATGCTGAGCTCTTTTCACGGTACTTCTTTGGGTGTCCAGTTATACACATACCTGGTAAGAGTTGAAGTCATTCTAGTATTAGTCTAATCATAAAACAAGTAATAAAACTAGATGAACATATAAATAAGATATAATGCAATAATATAGGCATAAAGTGCAAGTGTAGGGAGCTAAATAACAACCCATTGCAGCGTGTCCTATAGTTAAAATTGCCGGCCATTAGTTGATGTATCTATAGGTGGCCACATTTTTGCTCTGCAACCATGGTATTACTTGGCATCGGTTCAAAGTAATGGGTGAGCATGGTCCCATTGAGTCCGCCAGAGCAAGAGCCTTTCTTTCCATATGGCATGATCGTTCAACCCTTTTAAATAGGAAGCTATAAGGTTTAAATGTCCATCTTAGTTTGCATATCTAGTCCTAAACTAATCTTCGTCATAAGATAAAAGTCAGCGAGAGGTACAACAAATAATATTAATGAAAGCTGCTAAAAAAAAATTACCGTCATAACACATGAACCCACTGGACATAAAATTCACAACAGGCCCAAGCCCCGGATATTTGGCCCTGTGCCCCAGGCGACTGCCACATTCAATGGTGCAGCTTTAGCGGTCGCAGCAGTCGCAATTTCGACCGGGCCCCGAAGCCATGGGGGGCCGCGGCCTCCGCACTTCATCTATAAAAAGTTACTATAGTAACTGGGGCTGAAGTAATAAAATACATGGGCCCCTGTTACTATAGTAATGACACTATACTTGCGCTCCTTCACGAGCGCAGGGGAAGTCCTGATGTCTTCTCGCGTCATGACTCTGTGCGCCGCTCGCATGATGTCGCAACGCGGGATGGTGTCAGGACATCTGCTGCACCCGTAGCTGGAGAGGAGGGTAAGGGTATGTTCACACGACAGCGCAAAATACGTCTGAAATTACGGAGCTGTTTTCAGGCGAAATTCCTCGTACTCGCGTTTTTCGCGGCGTCCATTACGGACGTAATTGGAGCTGTTTTTCAATGGAGTCAATGAAAAACGGCTCCAATTACGTCCCAGAAGTGTCCTGCACTTCTTTTTTACGCGCCGTCTTTTGACAGCGACGTGTAAAATGACAGGTCGTCGGCACAATACATCGTAAAACCCATTGAAAGTAATAGGCAGATGTTTGTCGGCGTAATGGAGCCGTTTTTTCAGACGTAATTCGGGGCGTAAAACGCCCGAATTACGTCTGAAACTTGGTCGTGAGAACATACTCTAAGCGTAACATTACTATTTGCTGGGGTCCTGTATCTAAGCCTACCTTGTGGTAGGCATCGATACAGGGTCTAACAGACAGTATCACATATGGACCCTGTATCTAAACCTACCACATGGCCATGTATCTAAGCCTACCATGTATGATCCTGTCTGATGGGCCCTATATCTAAGCCTACCACATAGTAGGCTTAGATACAGGGCCCAGCAGACCGTAATCTAATACTGTATAAGATTACTGTCTGCTGGGTCCCTGTATCTAAACCTAGCATGTGGTAGGCTTAGATAGAGGGCTCAGTAGACAGGATCACACATGTGTGATCCTGTCTGCTGGGCCCTGTTTATAAGCCTACTACATGTTAGGCTTAGATACATGGCCATGTATGATCCTTTCTGATGGGCCCTGTATCTAAGCCTACCACATAGCAGGCTTAGATACAGGGCCCCAGCAGACCGTTATCTTATACAGTATAAGATTACTGTCTACTCGCGCCCTGTATCTAATCCTACCACCTGTGTTACTAATGGTTTTTTTTTGTGATTGTGTTTTTTTACAGGTTCGGATGTTGGACTACGTCGGATTCGAGGACTATTTCAATGACTGCTTTTTTTATTTTCAATAAAATGGTTAATGAGGGTTGTGTTTTTTTTTTATTTTTATTTCAATAAAATATTTTGTCCATGTCTTTTTTTTATTTTCTTTTAAACTTTATTACTACCGCCTTTGTAATGGCCGCTGGCTGATTGACAATGTCCATTACTAAGGCTTAATGTTAGCTGGTGAAAAGGCTAACACTAACCCCCCATTATTACCCCGGTACACACCGCCACCAGAGGTTCATAACTAGCCAGATACAACATACCAGCAGCAGGCTAGCATTACCAGGATGGGAAGGGCCACTGTTTTTGGGCTTTCCCAGCCTAATCATACCGGCCTGCGGCCGCCACAGTGCGCTGCCATCACTACAGATGGTTGGGTACTGGATCATACCAGAGTCTTACCGGCAACCCTGGTGGCAGTGGGTGCCAGGGTAATATGGGGGTTAGTGTCAACATTACGCCCCACCTTAGTAATGGACGATGTCAACCAGCCAGTGGCCATTACTAAGGTGGTAGTAATAAAGTTTAAAAAAATACTAGAACATAGAAAAAATATTAAATTGAAATAAAAAATACACACACAACCACCGTTAACCATTTTATTGAGAATAAAAAAAAGCCGTAATTGAAGTAGTCCTTGAATACGACGCAGTCCAACAACCGAACCTGTAAAAAAAAAACACACCAAAAAAATGTTGTAAAACAAAAAAAAGTAAAGCAATTCTTATTCTTACCTTTTCCTGGGTCCAGCGCTGGAGCTGCAATGTCAGCGAGCTGGACCCTTTATCTAAGCCTATCGTGTGTGATACTGTCTGCGAAACAACTGTATCTAATCCAATCATATGTGATACTATCTGCTGAGCCGCTGTATCTAAGTTTATCAATAGCTATGGGGTCAAAATATGTGTGTGTGTGTGTATGTATGTGTGTGTGTATGTGTATATATATATATATATACACGCATAAATTTTTTGGGGATGGACTTGTTAGTACAAGGATACTTACTGCTGGGACCCTGTATCTAAGTCTGTCATGTGTGATACTGTCTGCTGGGCCATGTATCTAAGCCTATCATGTATGATACTGTCTGCTGAGACAATGAATCCAATTCTATCCAGCGGTGAAACTATAGGAGAATTAGTCTTATAGATATGCTGTCTCCAATATGTATGTAAAATGATGTTTTTTCTCGGGGTGGGGATAAATATATGTCTCGAGTCTTGTTCCCCTGAGCTTTTAAGACCCTAGCAATGCCCCTGGTTCACAACCTGTGGCTCGCAATGCCATTCGGTGCAGCCCCAACCGTTAGGACACAGACATACTGCATCCTTCTAATGCAGAGCACAGAAAGGGGGATATCTGTGCAGGTCTTGGAAGATAAATGTAACCACCTCTGGTTGCCCATATGTACCTTCCATGTCAGTAGAGGAGCGCAGAGCAGTAGGTACTAATATGGGAACACTGTGTTGCTGACACTAATGAGGAGACAGTGTTTGGGGGGTGCGGTTATGCGCAGCACTGGGTAGCTGGCACTTCTAGGGGGCACTGTGGGGCTGTTTAAAGGAGCAATCCAGGTAAAACTGTTACAGTGTAGTGCAGGCCTGAGTGGGTGGTGCATGTTTTTGTATGCTTTTTGAATCCCTGTGTCTTTCACCCCCCCCCCCCCCCCCCCCTCAGACCCTTCACTAGGTATTACAACAGTGTTTAGTTAGTTATAATGGCAAATGCTTCAATACCTGTTATTGGTTGAGCTTTTAGGGGCGCTTTTAGTTTTTATCTTGGTAAAAAAAAAAGTGCAAAAGGTTGCCTGAAACTAACACTGACCTCCATAGGTTGTGATAATTTTGAACGCAATCATTTTTACTAGACTGAATGCATCAATTGTGTATTTCATATAATGTGACTAAATGTGTTTTATATTTCAGGTCGTACTTTTCCAGTGGACCAATATTTCCTGGAAGATGCCATTGCTAAAACAAGGTGAAGTCTAAAACTCTTCATGAAACAGCCCCCCCTTTATAAAGAAGTCAGTTTCTCTGCGATCAGCTGTTATCGCTGGGGAAGCATCGGCCAGCCACCCATTTCCCCTGCAGCTGCCGCTGCACGAGAAATGTAGCATTACAGCTTCAAATGAATGGCCGTCCTTATAATGCAAGGACGCGCCGGGTCTGCCAGACCGGGAGACCCTCTATAAAGTCCATATGACCTTGGCAAATGTCTTTTTATGTTTATATTTATGTGTTAGCATGTTATAAAAGAGTGTAAGCCAAGTACCCTGCATGGGGTAAAAGGAACTCTAAAACAAAAGCTGTGTTGTTCACGTTACAAAGAGTAAGATCCTTTCTATTGTACTGGGCGTCGTGGGTGACAAGATCACAATCTCATTAGTTCACACCTATAAGTGAGAGAAGGGGAATGATGGGGGGGGGGGGGGGGGGGTGGAGATTTATAAAAACTAGGGAAACAGAGTAGTTGCTTATAGCTTCCAACCTTTTCTTTTTCAAAGGGCCTCTGAGAAATGAGTTTCGTTCATTTCAATTATATAAATCTCCCGCTTTTGTGTCTTTCTATTTACAGAAAATATGTGAACCCTCAATCCATGATTGTGCCATAATGGAATGGTGCAGCTTTCATTCTGTTTAACTGGTTCCCGTCCGCCGGCTGCTTATAAACGTCTGGCGGTCGGGGTGCGGTTTTAGCTTGCTGCCCGAGTAAGTAACTGCCGGGGACCCTGAGGAGAAGATAGAAGAAGCTTTTGCTGCTTCTGTCTTCTCTGATCACTTGTACACAGCGCTCAATGAGCACTGTGTATAGGAATAGAGGCAGCAGCCTATTCGTGGCAATAGTCACTATATGAGGGCTGATTTCCCTATAAAAGGGCTGCTGTGCAGCCACAGTTACAGTGGAAAAATAAGGTGTAAAAGAAGAAAAATTAATAAATCAAGTCCCCCAAAGGACTTTTCTGACCTTTTTGAGGACAGATCATCATCATAATAATAAAAAAAAAGGTAAAATAAAGTGCAAAAAGTTTTTAATAATAAACACACATAAAATACCCACCCAAAAAAAACGTCATATATCAAAATTTACAGTAGACAATGACTATCACAAATAAAAGGTATATTTTAGGGTAAAACTAAATTATTACCAGACAAAATTAGCTGAAAAGTAAAAAAGCCTATATTTTTACTATTTTCAAACTTTAAGCCTAGAAATTCTGAAATAGCAAAAAAATGTGTATACAAATGATGAAACCTGCATTGTCTACGAAAAAAATCACGTCACTAGCCCAACAAATAAAAAAGTTCTAGCCGTTTAACGCATGCTAAAAGTGTTTAAACTGTGTCTGGTCCAGAAGGCACAAAATAGTCCATCCTGAACCGGTTAAAGTGAACCTCCATAATATTAACTATTAAATACTTTATACAAGTGATATTATTTATTATCACATGCAATTCACACTACCTGTACCTCAACATCGCAGGTATGTGCTAGAAGACGGAAGCCCCTACCATCGATCTTCTAAGCATTCGTATGCACAGGAGTCTTCTAAAGGAAAGAAGGGGAAGAGTTATGGAGAAGTTCTTGAAGAATTAGATCAGGATATGAACTCAATCCTGAGCTTGCAGGACACCAGGACAGTGAAGGACAGCATGTCAGATCAGCAGCTGAGTTTCAAGGAGCTCTCAACCCGTTACAGCCGTAAGACACTTAAGTACAATAACCTCTATTAGGGTTGTATAGGATGCTGAGTAGGAAATCGTTGTATAATCAGCTATTGTGTAACAAGTGTTTTGTTGTAATATTATCCGTGTAGCCAAAGCTTGCCTGAAGCAAACCACAAAATTTGAAAGCAGATCCGCTTTAAGCCATGGGTTCCAGAGCAGAATGTGAGCCCACACAGCCAGATTCCCTGCAGCCTATTAGAACAGCTAAACAATAATGTACGTAATAATAGTAGTCACTGAATGATCACACAATAGTTTTTTTCAAAGGGGCAACCAATCATTTTTTACACTATAGACAAACTAATCATCATTAACAAATGGGCAATTGTTTCGATTGTTACTTATAATCTTTGCGTATATGTACAGCGGTTAAAAATTATCAGCTAAGACTCAATTATTTTCTCACGTCTTTAATTACCGGTAGATATTCACCTATTTATAATTACCGTTTTTCTGTTAGGTTCTGTCTGGCTTTATTATAATACACGTCAATGAACATTTTCCATTAAAATGTCTATAAATAATAACAATTGTATAAACCTGACGTTCTGATGTCCGTACTTAGGCCTCATTCACACGACAGGGTCCGAGTGTCGGCCGTGAAAATCGGCCGTTTTTGGCCGATTTTCCCGGCCGGTTTGTATCCGTTCCGATTCCGTTTCGGGCCGTGTTGCCGTTTTTACAGGCCGATTTGGACCCGATTTGCATCCGTTTTTTTTCCCTGTCTGTTTTAAAATCGGATGAATTTCATTTCAATTTGTTGCCACACACAGCTCTCTGTAGATAATGCCACCCTGCCCCCTGTAGGTAATGCCACCCTGCCCCCTGTAGGTAATGCCACCCTGACCCCTATAGGTAATGCCACCCTGCTCCTATAGGTAATGCCACCCTGCCCCTTGTAGGTGATGCCACCCAGTCCCCTGTAGGTGATGCCACCCAGTCCCCTGTAGGGGTTGCCACCAAGTCCCCTGTAGATTGCACCCATCCCCCCCCCCCCCACATTCCAGGAGAAGTCACTGACTTCAATGTCCATATATGGACAGTGTAGTCACTGACTTCTCCTGGAGAGGAATTCCCTGCCACAGGTCGGGTAATTCCGCTTCAGAAGTGAGTGATGTCACTGTGTCCATATATGGACAGTGTAGTCACTCACTTCTCCTGTAGCGGAATCCCCGGCCATAGCGTCGGGGATTCCGCTTCAGAAGTGAGTGACATCGCTGTGTCCATATATGGACAGTGTAGTCACGCACTTCTCCTGTAGCGGAATCCCCGGCCATAGAGTCGGGGATTCCGCTGCAGAAGTGAGTGACCTCGCTGTGTCCATATATGGACAGTGTAGTCACTCACTTCTCCTGTAGCGGAATCAACAATCCCCGGCCGGGGATTGGGGATTCCGACTTCTACAGGGAGCAAAAAAAGACCCTCCTCTTCCTCACATGCCCTCTGCACTGTGAGGAGGAGGAGAGAGTGCGCAAGCGACGGTAGACCCGGCCATCACACGGGACACATTCCGGTGATGGCCGTGTATTACCCGGCTCCATAGACTTCTATGGATGCCGGGTACCCGGCCGAAAATAGGGCATGTCCCATTTTTTGATGGCCGGTTTTCCCGGCCCGTCCAAAAATCGGTCGTGTGACTAGCCCCATTAGGGGGTGCCGGCCGGGAAACCCTGTCGTGTGAATTCCGCCTTATTTACACGACAGGGTCCGTGTGTCGGCCGATAAAATCGGCCGTCTTTCCCAGCTGGTTTGCATCCGTTCCGATTCCTTTCCGGGCAGTGTTGCCGTCTTTGACGGACGATTTTGACCAGTTTTGCATCAGTTTTTTTTCCCTGTCCGTTTTAAAATCGGATGAATTTAATTTGTACATTTTTGCCACACACTTCCCTCTGTAGATAATGCCACACACTGCCCTCTGTAGATGCTGCCACAGCCCCCCTGTAAGTAGTGCCACACAGCTCCCTGTAGGTAGTGCCACACAGCTCCCTGTAGGTAGTGCCACACAGCTCCCTGTAGGTAGTGCCACACAGGTCCCTGTAGGTAGTGCCACACAGGTCCCTGTAGGTAGTGCCACACAGGTCCCTGTAGGTAGTGCCACACAGGTCCCTGTAGGTAGTGCCACACAGGTCCCTGTAGGTAGTGCCACACAGGTCCCTGTAGGTAGTGCCACACAGGTCCCTGTAGGTAGTGCCACACAGCCCCCTGTAGGTAACTCCACACAGCCCCCTGTAGGTAGTGCCACACAGCCCCCTGTAGATAGTGCCACACAGTCCCCTGTAGGTAGTGCCACACAGTCCCCTGTAGGTAGTGCCACACAGTCCCCTGTAGGTAGTGCCACACAGTCCCCTGTAGGTAGTGCCACACAGTCCCCTGTAGGTAGTGCCACACAGCCCCCTGTAGGTGGTGCCACACAGTCCCCTGTAGGTGGTGCCACACAGTCCCCTGTAGGTGGTGCCACACAGCCCCCTGGGGGTAGTGCCACACAGCCCCCTGGGGGTAGTGCCACACAGCCCCCTGGGGGTAGTGCCACACAGCCCCCTGGGGGTTGTGCCACACAGCCCCCTGGGGGTAGTGCCACACAGCCCCCTGGGGGTTGTGCCACACAGCCCCCTGGGAGTTGTGCCACACAGCCCCCTGGGAGTTGTGCCACACAGCCCCCTGGGAGTTGTGCCACACAGCCCCCTGCGGGTTGTGCCACACAGCCCCCTGGGAGTTGTGCCACACAGCCCCCTGCGGGTTGTGCCACACAGCCCCCTGCGGGTTGTGCCACACAGCCCCCTGCGGGTTGTGCCACACAGCCCCCTGCGGGTTGTGCCACACAGCCCCCTGCGGGTTGTGCCACACAGCCCCCTGCGGGTTGTGCCACACAGCCCCCCGCGGGTAGTTCTACACAGCACCCCCCGCCCGCATAGATGGCACCTCCTCCCCACCTACCTGTCTGTAGATAGCGCCACTGTTCCAGGAGAAGTCCCTGACTTCAATGTCCAGATATGGACCGTGAAGTCAGGGACCTCTGGAGCGGAGTCACCGGCCACAGGGTCGAGGATTCCGCTTCAGAAGTGCCTGAAGTCACTGTGTACACCGTGAAGTCAGGGACTTCTGCTGGAGCAGAATCCCCAATCCCTGGCCATAGAGTTGCCGAAGCTATGGCCGGGGATTGGGGATTCCGCTCCTACAGGGAGCAAAAAAAATACCCTCCTCCTCACATGCACTTCGCACTGTGAGGAGGAGAAGGAGAGCGCGAGCGACGGAAGACACGGCCGTCACTCGGGACACATTCAAGTGATGGCCGTGTATTACCTGGCCCCATAGACTTCTATGGGGGCCGGGAGAACGGCCCAAAAATAGGGAATGTCCCAAAAAATCGGTCGTGTGAATAGCCCCATTAGGGGTCTATTGCTCCTACTGCAGCCGTGTGATGGCCGTTTTTTGAACGGCCGTCACACGGCCAGGAAACCCTGTAGTGTGCATAAGGGCTTAGGGTTTATACATGTATGAGATGAGTGGTGCTATATAGCTGCTGTTTATCTCTTCCTCCAGTAGTACAAAGGGTACTAGTAGTAGTCTGTCACAGATCACATTTGTAGGAAGCTCCTTCTGTAGAGTCAACCACTGATTGATCAACATGTAGTGTTCCTTCTCTTTTAAAAAAAAGAGCTTCTTCAGCAGCTGCAGTATGTATTATATGGTACTCTGTTTCAGCTGCTGCAAAGCAATTGAATAATCACCTTTTTTTGTTCCTGTAGCGTTCAAAAAGTGGCTGTGCAGCAGCTGAGGTGTACTTCTGAGTTCTGTGACCGGTATGAATGCACTCAGCCTGCTGCTTTATGCTTTGATGTAGTCATAGTACTTCTTGGTGACTTCTACTCTGATTTATAATATCTCATAGGGGTACCAGATGCCATATATTACGTTATTATATTTCTTTATTGACATACAAGTAGACATGTAGGCTAAATGCGCTACCAGCAGGGCGGTGTTGCAACTAAACAAGAGTGTTGCATATTGACAGAAAAAAACGTTTTAGGGCCTGTTTGCAACAGCGTTCAGGTTTTGTTCACCCTTTCTGTCAGAGGAACTGATGAACGGAAACTATCACTTCCGTTTGCGTTACCATTGATTTCAGTGGTAATGCTTCTGTTTCAGTAGGTTTCCGTTTGTTTCCATTCAGTAAAGTTTTTGTTTTTTTTCACGTAAACAATAACGCAGTTGACCGTACTATTGTTTCCCTGAAAAAAACATGAAACTTTACGGAACAGAAACATACTGAAACAGAAGCATTACCATTGAAATCAATGGTAATACAAATGGAAGCGATAGTTTCCGTTCATCAGTTCCTCTGACGAAATGGTTGAACGGAACCGATAAATGGAAGCCGAACGCTGATGTGATCAGGCCCTAACACTGTGTTAACAAGTGTGTCCTTATTTTTTGCTGTAATATATGCGTGATGCTTATAGTAAATGCAAAGGTTTGTTTTCTGTCTTGATTTTTTTTTATATATTTTATTTTTTTCTAATCACAGGTGTTAGTAAATCCGTTATTAAAACCATGTCTGCTATGGATTTGGACAAAATAAATTTAGATTTGATAGAAGCTCTGTTGGAATGGATAGTCAGTGGAGATCACTCTTATCCACCAGGTTAGTAAATTGGCGAAATGAATCAAACCTCAATTTACAATGAAGAACCACCATCCTAATCCTCATACATACACACATTTCCTTTCCATTCACTCTTTTGATAAGTACATTTGCATAGCAAAAGAAACCACGAGGGACATTAAGAATACTAGTCCAAGGTACATCAGTCATATTACGTGCATCATCTCCCCTAATAAGGTGCACACCGGCTGGAGAATATAGTGCTGTCTAATGAATACTAGAAAAGTGACCGAAAACTTCCCTAAATAAATCTCACTTGGTACGACTTGAAAAGCCATTACCCATTTACTGCCACAAACTACATTTGTTATTTGTAGTGTTATGTATTGTTAGCGGGTACTATGTAAATAAAGTTTATTCACTGTGTAATAAAAAGTTATTTAAACTTTCTAATATACTTATATACTTTTTTTTTATTGATTCCTCATCGTTTTCAAGATCTTGACGCCAGGTAATTGAAACAGTCAGGATAGGTTTTCTGCCCTGGAATGATGTTTTTCAATCAATGACCCAAACTATTAGAAAGTTGTATAGCTTTCCATTATACAAAGAATAAGCTTTATTTACATAAAACCAGAAAGCCCCATTAAAGTGTTGTGGATTTTTCATAAATATGGTGTGCCATAATTTACTGCATACTAGCCATTCTTTATAATGCAGAAACTGTGTTAATAAACGTCCCCCATTGTTTCGTATCAGCCGCTTGGGGGAGACCATATAAATAATTGATTAAAGTCGGAACAACCACTGAACAGGTGATTGGGAATCAGCCTAAAAGGACCAGTCTCTTTCAAATGTATCTGAACAACCTCTCCTCCAACACAAGTTTTTATTTTATTTTAATACATAATTATTTTCAACCTTATCTAATCTATAATATTGTAAAGCTTTGTAATTGCCTGGACAGCCCCCATTCTCTCCTATTCCTGGTGCACGTAAGTTTGGATTCCCCTGTAGGTCTTGATTCTAGAACCTAGAATCTAGAATATAGTACCCACAAGATTCAAGTAATATTGATATACTACCCATATACTGTAGCTGATAGTTGGGTAGTCCTGCTATGGCATAAGATATGGTGCAAAGCTAATCTCCAAAAATTGTATCAATGTTAAAGTGGTTGTTCCCACGATTCAATGTTACATTTCTCTGTTGGAGGATAGAATCACAATTTTTCAATTAGAATCATTTTAAAAAAAATACTCCAGTGTCTAGATATTGCTGTTACATACTTGTTTAAGTTGTCCCTGGTGGTGTTTTGATTCCCTCTCAGTACATCCACCTTTTGTTTCCAGTACTGGTGGTCACACATGTCCAGTTGCATTAATCCCACCGCCCCAATCCTTCATAGTTGGCAGAGTGATTGCTGCTATTGTGCTGGCCAACCAATAAGAATCTGTGCTCTAGAAGTGGGTTTTTTTTTGTTTGCACTGAAGACGTTAGGTGGACGTTCTTTGAGGAAATCTAAAGAACAGCAGTGGGCGCCATAACGTGTAAGTAATGTTTATCGAGGCTTGGCTCAGCCTCTGCTGTATACAGATATCTCACACATTTTGAGTACTTCTGTTACCAACCAAACTCCCCTTCCCTCTTGGAATCATTGTTGTATGCACTGCTGTTGAATGGCGTTGAGATGACTTCCCTTGTTCCATTTATCAGAGCTTGGGAACTAGAAATGGAGTGATCATTTGATTCAGTGGGCTGGATGAAGGCACTCGCTTTCACTCATAAGTCCTCTGTCTCCTTTAGACTAGAGGAGAAAAATTATCAACATTTATCTCCGTAGTACAGGACGCTTGAGCGTTTATGGGAAATATATTGGGGTCTGCTGGAGATGTGGGGACGAGGTAGGTACTCGCATATATGGTGGACATGTAGATATCCACATGGGACAAAAGTAAACCTGGACCGCATCCACTTGCTATACTTGATCTATTGCGGCTCAGCAAAATAAAATGTCTGAACATGAGGTTCTTAGTAAACATTTTGATCAAACTGTATAACCCACTTGCCACTTCACGGCGACTTCTTTCACGCGAGTTCCTACTCAACCAAGTGTAGTATCCCATGTCAACCAATGCCGCTGCACCTGCAGAGGGAGCAACCAAGGAGGCCAGCAGCACTCATGCTGCCAATCTAAGCCACCTTGGCTCTGGACTACGTCCCCCCACAGGTGGTGGAGATGTAGACTTGCTCCTTTTTGGAAAACACTGTGCACCCAGGTTACTGATGATCACGTCTCCTGGACCCCAGCTATGGCCCTTCTATCCATGTTGCCGGACAGCTTAACTTTTTGTTTCTACAGGCCGCTAGATTGGTGATTCTGAGACACTTGGAATCGACAACAACCCCGTCCCTGTCAGAATGGGTTTCCGAATTCTCTAATATACATTGAATAGGGGAGTTACTGATCAACAATTCCGGTCAGGACCAAACATTCTATGTCACTTGGAGGTCTTGGCTCATATGAATCCAAAGCCTTCGAAACCTGGGTTTCTAACTCAGGCTGACCTCCACTTCGACACACCACTCTCACTCCTTTTCCTTTTTTTTTGTTTTTTGTTTTTTGTTTTTCCCCCCTCTCTTCCTAGAGTTTCGTGTTGTTGTTTTGTCTATTAATTTGTCTGATGTTTAGATGGAAATGTTACTTACAAAATAGAATATTTTTAAATACTGTACATATAAGCTATGTTACTATGCTGGTATTAATATGTGTTAATAAACATTGATTAAACCATTACAAATATATAACGGCAATATTGTGACGAGAAAGCTTTTTTTTTAAAACCAATTCCAAATGACATTTTTTTTTTCTTTTTGCATGATCTAATAGATAAATGTAAAACTTAATTGTGGGACAACCCCTTTAATGGTAAATGCAGTGAGAAGATGACCCCCCCCCCCCCCCACATCCTGTTTTAGTAGGCAGTCATCTTATGATCACAGGCTGCAATGTGTATATGCATCCAAAACAATCCCATTATGTACTCAAAATTGATACGTTTTTTTTTGTATTAGGTGCTGTTTTAGTATTTCTGCCCGGTCTTGCAGAAATCAAAATGCTGTATGAACAGTTGCAATCAAATGCCTTGTTTAGTAACAGACGTAATAAAAGGTAAACGTTTCATTACATATGTTATATACGATCCTAACAACCAAACAGATAATAACATTGTGATCAATTAATATGGTCTGATTCCTTCGACAGGTGTGTCATTTACCCCCTACACTCATCCTTATCCAGTGAGGAACAGCAGGCAGTCTTCATAAAACCACCGCTAGGGGTTACAAAGATAATAATCTCCACCAACATTGCTGAAACTTCTATCACCATTGATGATGTTGTGTATGTGATTGACTCGGGCAAGATGAGAGAGAAAAGGTATTGAAATATTATATATACAGTGAAGGAAATAAGTATTTGATCCCTTGCTGATTTTGTAAGTTTGCCCACCGTCAAAGACATGAACAGTCTAGAATTTTTAGACTAGGTTAATTTTACCAGTGCGAGATAGATTATATATATAAAAAAAAACAAAACAGAAAATCACATTGTCAAAATTATATATATTTATTTGCATTGTGCACCCATAGACTGCTACAGGCCAATTCTATACCTGTTTGTGACTCCGATTTTATATGGCTTCATATGGCATACTTGAGAAAAAAAATTGTGGTGATGGGAGAATATAGTGCTTTACAGATGCACCATATCATGGTTTGCGTTGCATGCGTTTGTGAACCTTTTGCGCTGCCATAGACAGTCCAATCGATGGCTTACCTGAGATCCTAATAAAACATTGCTGTGTTAGAGGTATATATAATTTTTTTTTCCATCTGCTGCAACTAACGTGAAGATGTTAACATTATCTGCTTCCTAGGTATGACCCAGGTAAGAGCATGGAGAGTCTTGAAGACACTTGGGTGTCTCGAGCCAATGCCATACAAAGGAGAGGAAGAGCTGGGCGAGTAGCCTCTGGAGTGTGTTTTCACCTCTTCACCAGCCACCACTACGAGCATCAGCTTTTAGAGCAGCAACCACCAGAGATCCATCGAATCCCATTGGAACAGCTCTGTTTGAGGTATTGCTAAGGGCCAGCATATCTTAATTGGTCATGTTTTTTCCCTCTTTTTTTCTTGCATTATGCACAAGGACGTCTATGGGGCCCTACTGTACCTCCAATGCCATACAGAGGCATACATTGTTTTTTGTTTTGTTTTTCTTTCCGATTCCTTATAAATCCAACAGAAAACAAAAATCATGCCATCTTCCATTGGCTGCCATGTTACATAGTTACTTCCCGTAAAAGTACACAGCTCTTTAAGGTCAAGTGGCACTGGCTCCTCCATGTAGTTCAGAAATTGTATAATCTGAACTAAAATTCCTTGTTATTGAAGACATTGACAAATGAGAACTAGGCCCATCTTTTGCTTGCATTTGGGACATTCATTCAGCTGGTTCCTATTGAACCTAGTTGTTTTGCTAATGGTAAGTTTAGTTTAGAATGAATGGTTGCATTAATCATTTGAATTGGTTTTACTTGCTTCAGCATCTCAGTTGTCTTTTGCTATGTAACCCAAATTTGCCTTCCAGTTTGCTACTGCCATTTATGTATTGCAGAGATATATGCCAATTTCCACTAACTGTACTATGTAGTAGAATATTAGAACAAGACCTACTCCGTCCCCTAAACAAAGATAAATTTGTTGGCTTGATTTGATAAGTGGACACTAAGGCCCCATGCACACGAACGTATTTTTTTCCTCCCGTATATACTGGCGTAAATACGGGTCCTTTGTCACACGTATTCCACCAGTATTTACGGACCCGTGCCCGTAAATACGGGTCCGTTGTCACCAGTATTCCACCCGTATTTACGCACCCGTTTTCTCTGCACTAATCGGCAGCCCCTTCTCTCTATCAGTGATAGATAGAGAAGGGGCAGCCCTTTTGGGCAGAGTTTCCGCAGTGATTGAAAGTAAAAGTTCATACGTATCCCGGCCGTTGTCTTGGTGACGCGTACAGCAGGTGCAGCAGGTGATTGGCCTGTGATTGGCTGCAGCGGTCACATGGGATGAAACGTCATCCCGGGAGGCCGGACTGGAGGAAGAAGCAGGGAGTTCTGGGTAAGTTAACTTTTAATACTATTAACTCCAGCGGTAGTCACTGTCCCGGGTGCTGAAAGCGTTAATGCCGATCAGTTAACTCTTTCAGCACCCTGGACAGTGACCATCCTATGTCGCCTAGCAACGCTCCCGTAATTACGGATGCACACACGTAGCCACCCTGAAATAGGACATGTTCCATATTTTTCAACGGCCCGGGCACCTTCCCGTAAGCAAACGGGAAGGTACCCGTGGCCAATAGAAGTCTATGGGCGTTTTTACGTTCGTGTGCATGGGGCCTAACTTTTCAAATAACGTATGCTAAACTAAAAAGTTTACCTGATATAGATCAACTTTTGTAATTTACTTCCTGTTAAAATTTAGTTGTTTTATCCATGCAAATTCTATGTGTAGTTACTGTAATATGCTGTCCACCCCCCTGCTGTCAAGAAAAATCTATCCCTAGTTACAGACAGATTGCTGAAATTGGAGGCGGATTCTCTTCATAGCATACCAGCTTCCGGTTACTCTTTCTTACCCAAGTGCTGGATTCTCAGCTACACTGCTCAATACTGCTGTATAATCTCCTCCATGCTTCTGCAGCTTCTGTGTATATGTAAAAGATAGAGATAGGACAGGAGGATTCTCCTCTTCTATGTGTGCTGTGTATATAAAACATGATAGCAGTTAGGCTCCGCCTACTAACTCAGGGACAACTGAGAATTAAAGAGAGCAAGCCTGCCGAGGGAAAAACTGCTAAAAAATAAAAACTACAAGTCATATAATGGCCAGGAATAGTATTATTCCTCATGTTCACACATATGACCGCTTATTCTGAAAAGTTAGGTACCCTTTAAAGGCTATGTAAGTTTTTTTTTGTTTGTTTTTTTTAAATCCGTGTGTTTTTTTTATTTTAAAAACCTTTTACTTTTTGAGATACAGCTTCTGTGTACAGGATACATAAAAGTTGTATCTTAAGGTCAAAGCCGTATTCATCAGGTCGGCGGGACTGACGACTATGGTGAACACTGGTTCTGCGTGTCTCTGGCATGCAAGATCCAGCTCTTATCGATCACAGCATAGTTCATGAGCTTAGATGATTTATTTTAAAAAAAAATAATAGTAATTGCCTTTAAAAGTTCACATAGCTTTTAAGTAGGTTTATGCTCTCATGATTATTTAAAGGGTAGCTAAACTTTTACAAAACGTTTGACGTGACATGTCTGATGTTCAGATCAGTGGGGGTTCGAACACGGAGACCCCCACCAAATGCTCAAATGAAGCGGCAGAACCGCTCGGGTGAGCCCTGTGCCGCTTCGTTTCTGATAGACTTTCTATTGAGTCCGTACACCACTCCCAGGAAAGCGGTTAAGAAACTACACCGCGCTCACACGAGCACTTCTGCCGCTACATTTTAATGATCGTGGGGGTCTTGGTGCTCGGACTCCCACCGATCAAAACTTCTGACATGTCACTATGTTTTTAAAAAGTTAGTTACCCTTTAACAAATAAAATTTAACTGTACTTCTAGTACATTTCTGCCTTTGGCGTGATTTTCATGTGTTATTTGACCTGTAACAACATGTGTTTTGTTTGGTGGCTCAAGTTATTTCATGATTTTTCGCACTGTATTTATCCTATCTGACTATTCACAGATCAATGTATTCAAATGTGTTCTGACCATATGCTTCCACAATCTGTTTTATGCCACACATCAGAGCCCTACTGTAACGAAACACATCTCACAAAATTATGATATTCTTTTTCTTGGTGTTTAATTAACATTTTCAGTTACTATCTTAAAAGTTCAGCAAACCTGTGAACTTTTATATTTCTACATTTTATTATTGACAGAATAAAAATTTTAGAGATGTTTTCGACGTGTCGTTTGGAAACCGTATTGTCCAGATTAATTGAACCCCCCAGTGTGGAGTCTCTGCATGCCTCCAAGTTACGTCTTCAGGATCTTGGCGCACTTACCCAGCAAGAAAAGCTGACGCCACTTGGGTACCATTTGGCCTCTCTGCCTGTGGATGTGAGGATTGGTAAACTCATGCTCTTTGGTGCCATCTTTCGATGTCTGGACCCTGCTCTAACTATTGCTGCCAGCCTGGCCTTTAAGTCTCCTTTTGTAAGTATCATGATGTTCAATCTAAACTTTTCTTTAGCAACTGTGTGAATTTGCTAGATTAAAAATAATTTTAATTGTTTCGTCAGTCTCTTGTCTAATTTATGGTATGAATTAGAAGACATAGGGAATTCGATTTTAGAGCAATTGTATCCACCCTGCTTTTTCTACACGGATGGGGTGAGAACTCTCAATCACATGGAGAAGGGTTGGGAAAGTCAGAGGGGAGCCACCCATAAGACACATTTCTTCAAGCCAACCACATTACATGGTCGGCGACCCAGTGGATACAATATAATTTCTCTTTTTAAATGTGTTTTTCTTTTGGTGTTTCCATTTTTAATTAATGGGTTTATTGCCCCCCAATGGTGTGAGTTTTTGTGTGGGATGAATTGTTGTGGAGTTTGGGTGTGTTGTAAATTGTCCAGGATTCTTTTCCATTTTTTTGTTTTAATGTTTATTTTTTGTGTTGAACTGGCATTGCTGGTCTTAGTGGTTATCTTTGTTATTACCTACAAAAAAAACTATAAATAAAAACGATTAAAATGCATTTTTTTCAAAAAAGCCTTACTTTCAATGCTGCATTTTCCCATAATTAATTCATGCTGCTTTCAGGCAGAACAGTATGAACCTTTGTTATGGGTTCCTTTTAAGCTAGCATGTGATGATAAATGGCAGGAACAGCCTTCCCTTAAGGCCTCATTCGCACGAGCGTATCAGATTCACGTGCGTGAAAAACCCACATGAATATGGTCCGTGTGTGTTGCGTTATGCATCAGTGTGCTTTGCGAATGGCATGCGTTATTCACGCACTTGCAAAGCACATCTTTTTTTCAATTGAATTGATGTGTTAATCACGCACCGCACACGCATGTTCATCTGTGTGCTGTCCGTGCTTTTCACGCACTTATTGACTTCAATGGGTGCGTAGGTGCTTGATAACGTACCAATATAGGACATGCAGTGAGTTTCACGCAACACACTCTCACTGCGTGAAAAATCACGCATGTGTGAATGGCCCCATTGAAAACAATGGGTCCATGTGCTGTGCGTTGATTCACACTCGTGTGAATGGGGCCTTAGGCTGGAATCACACATGCAGATTGAGATGCAGTTTTTTGAGTCAGTCGGGAGTGAATCCAACAGGAAGGAAAAATACAAGTCCTTCCTTTATACTTCCATTTTCTTTTTAATCCTTTTGCGTTTGGCTTTAGAAATTACATAAAACACTGCATGTGTGATTCCAGCCTTATTGGGTCATTTTCCCTTGAAATAAAGGGCATCATTTAAAATAACATAAAACATAATAACAGGATGCTATTTGCTTGACTGTCGCCTTTTAACACATACAAACATTTTTTATTTTTTTTATTAGGTGTGTCCGTGGGATAAAAAGGAAGAAGCAAACAAGAAAAAGCAAGAATTTGCAGTAGCCAGCAGTGATCACTTGGCTCTTTTTCAGGCTTATAAGGTAGAGGCAGGAGCACTTGCCCAAAGAATGAATTACACAGGTTTAGGTGCATGTGGCATGTTGTAATAGCAAGCATACAATTGAACAAATTTTGACCATTTTCACTCTAGAGAAATTATGTATGGGCCATAACAAACCAGGACTATGCATTACTTTAACCCCTTCCCGACATTTGTCAGACGTATACGTCATGGAAAGTCAGAAGCTGAGTCGGTGCCATCATCCCTGGATGTCAGCTGTATCTTACAGCTGACATCCTGCTGTAATGGCGGGGACCGAAGTTAGCTTAGATGCCCACCATTAGCCCCTTAAATGCAGCCGTCAAAAGCGATCGGTTCATTTAAGGTGTTTTCAGCTCATCGACACCCCAGCAATGAAATCGCCGGGGTGTCGGTGGCTGCAATAGCAACCGGAGGCCTAATACTGGCCTCCCGGTATGCCTAGCATGGAAAACTTTCAGCCCACGCCCAGAGGCGGGGCCTGAAAGGCTTCCGTAGCTGCCGGCAAGATGGCGCCAGCTCAGGAGATGAGCCGGCGTCATCAGCGGTGGATGTCAGCTGTATGTTACAGCTGACATTCACCTGTAACGGCAGGAACCAGTGCTAGCTTCGATCCCTGCCATTAACCCCTCAGATGCAGCGATCGCTGCAGCTTTGTGGTTGTTAGCAGATCGGCAGCTGTTCCCTGCACTAACACGACTGCCGACAGCTATTATGGCAACAGGAGACCTAACAATGGCCTCCTGTCTACCATGTCTCCTGTCTGCCATTACGGAAGCCGATTAGGCCCCGCCCGGAGGCGAAGCCTAATCGGCTTGCTGTCAGTGAATGACTGACCGATCTAATACATTGCACTACATAGTGCAATGTATTAGAAAAAAAATCGTACAGTTGGACCTTTAAGTCCCCTAGTGGGACTAAAGAAAAGTGAAAAAAAAAGTAAAAAATATAATAAAAGTTTCAAGTAATAAAACACAATCGCCCTTTTTCCCTGATCAAGTCCTTGATTATTGAAAAAAATAACATATTTGGTATCGCCGCGACCGTAACGGCCTAAACTATAAAAATATTATGTTATTTTATTCCATGCGGTGAACGGTGTAAAAATAATGCCAGAATTTCTGTTTTTTGGTCACTTTGCCCTATAAAAAAAATTTTAAATAACAAGTGATCAAAAAGTCGCATGTATCCAAAAATGGTACCTATAAAAACTATAGCTGGTCTCGCAAGCTCCGTCGACGAAAAAATGAAATCGTTATGGTTCTCACAACATGGCGAAACCAAAAATACATTACAAAAGTAATTTTATTGTACAAAAAGTTGTAAAACATAAAAAAGTGCTATAAATTAGGTATCGCCGGAATCGTACTGACCTGCAGAATAACGTTAACAATCCGTTTATAACGCATGGTGAACGCTATATGAAAAAACTATGCCAGAATTGCTGTTTTTTGGTCACCTTGCCTCCCAAAAAATAGGATAAAAAGTTATCTAAATTCGCATGTACCCCATAATGGTATCAATAATAACTACAGCTCATCCCACAACAAAACAGCCCTCATACCACTATGTCTATGAAAAAATGTAATTAGTTAAGGCTCCAATAAGTCAGGAAATAAAAATATGCGGTTGTGCAGATCAGAGGGGAACATTTTGTCTGTTTCAAGAGGCGATTTATCGGGGCCCAAAAATTAGGGAACCAGGAAGGGGAGGGCCCAAACATATCTGCTAGAAGCGAGGGTGCCCATATTGTACCAGGACAACACTTCCCAGCAATATTCCCCAAACTGCAAAGGTGCCGAGTGTGGACTAAAAGGGGGATAAGAAAGGACATTTTATGCGACACCGGCCTGTGCAGAAAGGATTGAGCACAGCGTAACACACATCTATGGATTATTTTATTGTTTACCCCATTATTATACCACCTGACTATGCCCCTGATGTACTCCGCACAGCTTACATGTACCCCCACATTATAAACTGAAATACCAGTAATACTCAAACAAAACTACCACCAAGCAAAATCTACGCTTTTTTTTTTATTACTTCACATCAGAGACCGGCAATTGTGAACCAATACTTTATATGTCGCCAAATTAGGTCTCAATTTCGCATGGTACTCTTTCACTCCTGAACCCTGTCGAATATCCAGGCAAAAGATTAGTGCCCCATGTAGGGTGATTCTAAAACCGGGAAACACAGCATAATAATTAGAGAGCGGTCTTGTTATGGTGGCACAAGCTGGACACCACATATTGGGATATCTATTGAAAAATCCCATTTTCACTCTGCAATATCGAGTGCACACTAATTTCTGCAAAACACCTGCGGGGTTAACATGCTCGGTACACCCATAGGTGAATACCTTGAGGGGTGTAGTTTCCAAAATTGGGTCATTTTTGGGGGGTTTCCACTGTTTTGGTCCCACAGGTGTTTTGCAAATGCTACATAGCGACCAGAAACCAATCCAGCAAAATCTGTACTCCAAAAGCCAAATGGCGCTCCTTCCCTTCTGAGCCCTGCCGTGTGCCCAAAAATTAGTTTATGACCACATATGGGGTATTGCCGTACTAGGGAGAAATTGCTTTACAAATGTTGGGGTTCTTTTTCTCCTTTTATTTTTTGAGAAAATTAAAAATTTTGAGCTAAAGCTACATCTTATTGAAGAAAAAGGATTGTTTTTATTTTCAATGCCCAAATCTAATAAATTCTATGAAACGCCTGTGGGGTCAAAATGCTTACTACACCCCTAGATTAATTTCTCAAGGGGTGTAGTTTCCTAAATGGAGTAACTTTTTGGGCGTTTTCACTGTTTTCTCCCCTCAGGGGCTTTGGAAATGCAACCTGGCCGCCGCAAACCATACCTGCTAAATTTGAGCTCCAAATGGCACGCTTTCCCTTCTAAGCCCTGCTGTGTGTCCAAACCGCCGTTTATGACCACATGTGGGGTATTGTTTTACTCGGGAGAAATTACTTTACAAATATTGTGGTGCTTTTTCTCCTTGAGTCCTTGTGGAAATGAGAATTTTCTTTGAAAGAATGTAGATTTTCATTTTCACGGCCTACTTCCAATAATTTCTGCAATAAACCTGTAGGGTCAAAATGCTCACTATACCCCTAGATAATTTCCTTAAGGGGTGTAGTTTCCCAAATGGGGTCACTTTTGGGGAATTTCCACTGTTTTGTCACTGCAAGAGCTCTTCAAACCCGACATGGTGCCTAAAATATATTCTAACAAAAAGGAGGTCCACAATCCTCCATGTGCTCCTTTGCTTCTGAGGCCAGTGCTTCAGTCCAGTAGCACACTAGGGCCACATGTGAGATATTTCCTAAAACTGCAGAACCTGGGCAATAAATATTGAGTTGCGTTTCTCTGGTAAAACTTTGTGTTACAAAAAAAATTGATTAAAAATGAATTTCTGCAACAACAAAAAATGAAATTTGCAAATTTCACCTCTACTTTAGCAGCAATTTCTCACATTTTCAAGAAAATTTCAAAAGGCTATTTTTGCAGGGGCCAGTTCAGTTGTGAAGTGGCTTTTAGGGCCTTATATATTAGAAACCCCAAAAAGTCACCCCATTTAAAAAAAGTCACCCCTCAAAGTATTCAAAACAGCATTTAGAAAGTTTCTTAACCCTTTAGACGTTTCACAGGAAACCAAAGTTCTAAGCCCTGTAACTTCCTAGAAAAATAAAAGGATGTTCAAAAAACGATGTCAATCTAATGTAGACATATGGGGAATGTTAATTAGCGACAATTTTGTGTGGTATAACTGCCTGTCTTACAAGCCGATTCATTTAAATTTCGAAAAAATGCTAATTTTTGAAATTTTTCCCTACATTTTGGTGTTTTTCACAATTAAATACTGAATGTATCGAGCAAATTTTGCCAGTAACTTAAAGTCCAATGTGTCATGAGAAAACATTCTCAGAATCGCTTGGATAGGTTAACCCCTTTAGGACACAGCCTGTTTTGGCCTTGTGGACACAGCCTATTTTTTCAAATCTGACATGTGTCACTTTATGTGGTAATAACTCCGGAATGTTTTTACCTATCCAAGCGATTCTGAGATTGTTTTCTCGTGACATATTGTACATTATGTTAGTGAAAAAATTTGGTCGATAAATTCAATATTTATTTGTGAAAAACTTCAAATTTTAGCAAAAATTTGCAAAAATTAGCAATTTTCTAAATTTAAATGTATTTGCTTGTGAAACAGATAGTAATACCACACACAATAGTTACTAGTTAACATCCCTCATATGTCTACTTTATGTTTGCATCATTTTTTTTCACGTACTTTTATTTTTCTAGGACGTTACGAGGCTTAGAACTTTAGCAGCAATTTCTCATATTTTCAATAAAATTTCAAAAGGCTATTTTTTCATGGACCAGTTCAGGTCTGAAGTGGCTTTGAGGGCCTTATATATTAGAAAGTCCCCATAAATCACCCCATTTTGAAAACTGCACCCCTCAAGGTATTCAAAACCACATTCAGAAAATATTTTAACCCTTTAGGCGTTTCACAGGAATTAAGGCAATGTAGAGGTGAAATTTACAAATTTCATTTTTTTTGCCGAAATTCATTTGTAATAAAAAAAAATCTGTAACACAGAAGGTTTTACCAGAGAAATGCAACTCAATATTTATTGCCCAGATTCTGCAGATTTTAGAAATATCCAACATGTGGCCCTAGTGTCCTAGTGGACTGAAACACAGGCCTCAGAAGCAAAGGAGCAGCTAGTGGATTTCGGGGCCTCCTTTTTTTAGGAATATATTTTAGGCACCATGTCAGGTTTGAGGAGGTCTTGTGGTACCTAAACAGCCGAAACCCCCCCAAAGTGACCCCATTTTGGAAACTACACCCCTCAAGGCATTTTTCTAGGGGTATAGTTAGCATATTGACCCCACAGTTTTTTTGCAGAATTTAGTGGAATTAGTCTGTGAAGATGAAAATCACCTATTTTTCTGTGGAAACATAGAATTTTTTCATTTTTACAAGGAATAAAGGAGAAAAAGCACCCCAAAATTTGTAAAGCAATTTCTCCCGATTACGGCAATACCCCATATGTGGTCGTAAACTGATGTTTGGACCCACAGCAGGGCTCAGAAGGAAGGGAGTGCCTTTTGGATTTTGGAGCGCAGATTTTGCTGGATTGGTTTTCAGTGCCATGTCGGGTTTGCAACGCCCCGGAGGGACCAAAACAGTGGAAACCCGCCAAAAGTGACCCCATTTTGGAATCTACACCCCTCAAGGAATTTTTCTAGTGGTATAGTGAGCATTTTGGCCCCTCAGGATCTTTTTTAGAGCTAGGGTGACCAAAAAAACAGCGATTTTGGCGCTTTAAATTCTTTATTTATTACAGCGTTCACCGTGCGCAATAAATTACGTTTTAATTTATTCTGCCGGTCGGTACGATTACGCCGATACCATATGTGTATAGTTTTTTTTAAGTTTTGCAGCGTTTGCACAATAAAATTAAGTTTCTATAAAATAATTTATTTTCTGAGACACGCTATTCTGAGCCGTAACTTTTTTATTTTTTCGTCAAAAAAGCTGTGGGAGGTCTTGTTTTTTGCGGAACGGGTTGTAGTTTTTATTGGTACCATTTTGGGGTAAATGCGACTTTTTGATCACTTTTTATTCTATATCTTGGGAGGGGTGGTGACCAAAAAATAGCGATGCTGACAGTTTTCCGTTTATTTTGTTTGCCGCGTTCACCGTGCGGAAAAATTAACATTATAGTTTCATAGATTGGGTCGTTACGAACGCGGCGATACCAAATATGTGTACTTTTTTTTAACGTTTTCATTTTTTCCCTATAATAAATGACTTATTATAGGAAAACAAAACCTTTTATTTTTACACTTTTATAAAACATTTTTATTAACTTTTTTTTACTTTTTACACTTTATATTTTTGTTTATTAACTTTTCTTTTACTTTTTACACTTTCTTTTTTTGACCTGCAGCTCTGATCGCTGCTAGAATACATTACACTACCTAGGTAGTGTAATGTATTCCAACTGACAGTGTGACGTCACAGTCACTCTGACAGTTGGTCTACGAGGATCAGCAGAGGCTGATCCTCATAGGCTGACATACATGGCAGACCTGGGGGCCGTTGTCTGGCCCCCGGGTGCCATCACAAGCATCAGAAGCCCCCACGATTGCATGGGGGCTGCTGATGCGCTACAAACCCGCTACATGCGGAGATCGCAATCGAGCCCCGCATGTAACGGGTTAATTGCCGAAATCAGCGGCGATGAGCCGCTGATCGGCAACACTGGAGAGTGTCAGCTGTCGGGGACAGCTGATCTCCAAGTTTCCGATGCACACTGTCGCCGACAGTGTGCATCGGGAACGGCACAGTGACTTTCTGTCACTCTGACAGGAAGCCTATCAGGACCAGCCGAAGGTTGGTCCTGATGGGCTTCTGTCCATGGCAGACCCGGAAGCCATTGTTTGGCTTCCGTTTGCCATACTAACTATCGGCAGACCCCGCGATTTCGGACGGGGGTCTGCCGATATGTTAGAAACCCCTAAAATTCGGCGATTGCACCCGATCGCCGAATTTAAGGGGTTAATGTGCCGAAATCAGCGGCAAAGGACCGCTGGCCGGCAAGAGGGGAGTGTCAGCTGTCGGCGACAGCTGACCTCCTGGTTCCCGGTGCACACTGTCGCCGACAGTGTGCACCGGGATTAACTCAGTAACTGTACGTCCTCGTACGGGAAGTAACTTCCCGCAACGACGGACAGTTACGTCCTGGTGCGGATAGGGGTTAAAGCATTCCGAAGTTATTACCACATAAAGTGAAACATGTCAAATTTGAAAAATGAGGCTCTGTCAGGAAGGACAAAAGTGGCCAAAGCGGGAAGGGGTTTATTTTGTGCATTTGGAGGATTTTTATTGGTAAAGAACTCCCACATGAATTGAAGCTGATTCAAAGCAAAATATTATTTTTTTACGACGGTACTTTATTTTAAAAGTGACCAAAACAACGTAACATATATAAATGTACAGCACTTGCATGTGGCTCCATTGTTCTTACTGAGTTCTGGGTGGATCTTCAACCTGCCCCCATGTGACTTTCAAGCAGAGGAGAGAATTAATAGTCTATGTACAAGTTTTTTTTCTTATTATTCAATCAATTTTTTTTGTCTTTTTAATCACCTTTCTAATTGACTTCTATTCATTTTTTTTTTTACTTTTTTATATACAGCTCCTATGTAACCTGTATACATAGAAGCTGTATTGTTCTTGAGAGTTGGTCCTGTGTGCCTCTGACACACAGAATCCTTCTAATATCGATCACCTCTAAAATTGCCACAGCGTCCCAGAAGTTTATGCCACACCTCTGTGTATAAATGGCAACATTATAAGCAGAAGTATTTGGTTTATGCTATTAAAAGCTTCCTAGTTGGGTCCTTCCAACTTTAGAATCTATAATGTAAAAAAATATATTGAATTAGTATTCTGTTAATAAAAGGCTGTTTTCTCCACTTGTGTAGGCATGGAGCACAGTCATGAAAGAGAACACACGGGCTGGATACCAGTATTGTCGGGACAACTTTTTGTCTTCTAGAGTGCTCCAGGTAAATATTCTGCACTACTAAGAACTTTATAGGGAAAATGGAATTCAGTCATTTTAAACACTAATTCTAAAGTGAGTGGTGCTGAGAAATTTGCCTCCTTGCCTTTTTAGAAGTCTCCTGTTATTGCATATTTTTCCTACTGAATTTATTTTTAATTTTTTTTTCCATCAGGGACATTTATGACGTATCCACAGGATATGTCATAAATGTCAGATAGATGCAGGTCCAACCTCTGGGACCCGTACCTATGTCTAGAACGGGGTCCCCTAAACCCTGTTCTACTTCTCTGTTCTTGATGACACGTGTGATTTCCGACCATAAAGAAGGAAACCGGGTAGCTCGCTGAGCTACGCTAATTTCGTAACTCACGACCGTGTAGTCAGGAAGTGGCTGGGAGGCAGCGGGAGCAGAAAAAAAGTAGAACGTGGTTTAGGGGGCCCCATTCTATAGATAGGTGCGGGTCCCAGAGGTGGAACCCACATCTATCTGACATTTATGACATATCCTGTGGATATGTCATAAGTGTCCCTGATGGGGAAAACCCCTATAACCCCTTCACAGGCTGAGCTCGCTCCATACACAGCCGGTGACGGCTGTGTTACACAGCCAATACCACACCTCAACGGGCAGAATCAAAGATCACTTTGATTCCGCCCGTTTAACACCTTAAATGCCGCGGTCAATCGCAACAGTGATGGATGCCGTAAAAACAAAACCCCCCCAAAAAAATTGCGTAATCGCTGTCTTTTGCCCATTTCACCCCACAAATAATATTTTTCAGCTTCCCAGTATGTTATGCGGTACAATAAATGGTGCCATGAAAAACGACAACTTGTCCCGCAAAAAACAAGCCCTCATATGGCTATATAGACTGAAAAATAAAGGGAAGGGGTTAAAGACCGGGACATTTTTAGCCTTGGGGACCTTTTTTTATAGAACAGGTTGATACGGTTATCATGATAACAAATGTTATTATATAGCGGTTACAAAACAAAAGATATAACGTACATATTTGGTAAGTATAAAAAGAAATGGTTATTTTTTAATTTTTATTCACATTTTTTTTTCTAAACCCATAATGTGATTTTTAATTAAGCATTAGTAGTACAATGACTAATGTACTTACATATATTAGTATATTATGTTAAATCAAAGTACACATGCTGTTGTTATGGCATACCTAAGTATTCCCTAACAACAGGCATCATGGACCCTGGTTTGTCTACAAATATAAGGTCTAGGTATAGATCGCATCACAGGGCTACACTGATCTAATCGAAGAGGGATCCCCTTTTGATTACCCCATGTATGCCACGATCTGCTTGAATTAAAGAGTTTCAACGATGGAGCTGGACCGTGGCTTTGTACTACAGCCGCTGTCTTTCTCGAGATCGCATGGGTACAGGGGCAGTTCCCATGCGATCGGAGGGCCTTAAAGGGGCAGAATGGTCTAGTCTGCTGCACTTTTCTGCCTAGTTAAAAAATCGAAACCTGACAAACCCATTATAAGTCAATGTGATTTATTACACTACAAAAATCTGCCATATACATCATGGATTCTGTAAAAACAGAACTTATGACACCTGTGTGAACAGAGCTTTAAGCCCCTATTACATCGGCCGATTTTAGCCGGTGCAGAGAGCGCCGATCACCGAGACAGCTTGTTGATCGGCTTTTGTCTGCTTCTGTCACAAGGAGCTATATATGGGGACGAGCGGTCGTTACTCTTATCACTCGTCCCCATACGTTATCATCATGTCAGCAGCGCGTTTCCCTGTTTACACAGGGAGATGTGCTGCCGACAACGATAATATTTGACTTTTTTTAAACCATACAATCAGCAGATGAACAGGCGTTTGCTTGTTCATCTGCTGATCGCTGCCCTGTTTACACAGGGCAATTATCGGCAATTGCCTAGTGTAAAACCCCCTTAATGGTTAAAGTGGATGGATGTCTGGTTTAGCAATTTCATTCTGAGCTGATAAAGGGGGGTTCTTCCTCCCTCATTTGTGGCCTCCTTCAATTAGCTACAGCAGAGAGTGACTGACTACAAAGAGCATCTCTCTCTGGATGACTCAGCACATCCATGTATTGCACAGAAATCCCATTGATTTTAATGGGCACCATGCAATGCTTAATTTGTGGTGGTGCTGCAGGGGAATTGATCACTTACTGCTTGGTTCCCGCACAGATTACAGCTGATCGATGGTGGTACTAATAACGGGACCACCTGTGATCAGCTTATTTTCAGAAGATGCTTCTAACAAAAAAGGTATTGCAAAAATTGGACAACCCCTTAAGTAAAAAACAATGGTTAATCTTTTAGTTGAAATCCTAGTTCTGTTTTACTAATGTAAGCAATGCTACAGTCTAAAACAAAATTACAATACAGCAACTTTTTGATATTGCAGGAAATAGCTAGTCTGAAACGACAGTTTACAGAACTACTGTCGGACATTGGCTTTGTGAAAGAAGGGCTTAGGGCAAGAGATATTGAGAAGAGATGGGCTCAGAAGGGAGATGGAGTCATAGACTCTACAGGGGAGGAGGTAAGTGCTTTTCTTACAAAATAATAAAATATCTAAATTACACTCCAAACTGAAAATTCAGGCAGTTGTAATGCTATTGTGATGTCTGTAGGCAAAAATAAGCAAGTCCCCTTGTCTTTCCCATTTCCTCTCTTTAGTTATACAGTTATTTTAATAGAGGTCAGACCATAAACATGAGGTAAAAGTTGGTAATACTTTTGGTATTTTAGAACTTCGCAGGCCTGGAACATTGTTAAGGTGGCCATACGCTTTAGATGAATGTCAGTGGGACAGGCTAATCATCTAATGTGTAGGGCAGTGTCCAGACTCTTTCCCGATGGCAGATGTGGGGGAAAATAATGATTCTTGTAGACTGCAGCTGTTTGCCGACCGTTAACCATTGTTGCTCGACCATTGATGTAGTAATTCACTTACATATATATCAGTATGTACATTGTATATACCATATGTAATGCTTCCTACATTTTGAAATCCAAGGTACAGCGGCGTAACTACCGCTGTAGCAGCAGTAGCGGCTGCTACGCGGCCTGCGGCATGAGCCCGGTGGCGCCGCTAGCAGCCGTTATGCTAGCTGCGCCACTACGGGGCCCTCTAACATTGGTGGGCCGGGCTGCACGGGCCCCCTCATGCCCGCTGGCGTCGCTAGCACCGGGGGGGGCCCCGCTGCTAGCGACAGCCATATTCACTTGTATCTGCTTCCTTTGGACGAAGATATAAATGAATATTATAGTTTGCTGCTGTCTCTGAGGGGCGGCGGCACCACTGAAACCAGTCGCCGCCACCCCCTCCTGCAGTAATTGTACATGCGTCTATAACACGCAGATACAAATACATGCGTTAGCGCTGAATAGCCGGACACGTTCCGTGCCCGACCATTCAGCGCCTTGCAATAATGCTGATTGGCGCAATTACGTCATCGCGCTGATTGACAGGGCAAGTCATTCTGCCCTGCCAATCAGCGCCTTTCAACGACTCTAGCGGCGCGATGCGATGACATCATTGCGCCTCTTGCGTCGTTCAGCACCGGCAGACCTGCTCAGAAGAGAGCAGGTCTGCATTTCCACCGGACGGCGCGGGGACGGGATCATGTGAGTATGTAAAGTTTTTTTTTTTTTTTTTCTAATAAAACGGTCAGTGGCATTATCTACGGGGGGGGGGCTCTATCTACAGGGGGGTCTATATGTGGGGATGTGGAGCACTATATACAGGGGGAGCTATATGTAGGACACTCTCTACAGGTGTGGGCTATATGTGAAGCACTATCTATAGGGGGAGCTATATGTAAGGCAGCTGAGTGGTTAGCACTATTGCCTTTCAGCTCTGGAGTCAATGTGGGCACTATCTACAGGGGCTTCTATGTAGGGTAATATCTACAGAGGCTCTATGGTGTGACTATCTACAGGGGGGCTATGGGAGCACTATCTACAGGAGGCACGGTGTGTGTGTGTGTGGGACACAGTGTATGGTGCTATTATAATGAGGGGTGTTGAGAATTTTATCTTCGTTTATAGGTGCAGAAATGTTTTAAAAGGGAAAAGCTGAAGATATCTGAGCGGAAAACTGCAGAAATGGGCTGTGGCTGGGAGAAGTCATCATAGAGGTCTGGACCGGAGGGAGAAGAAAAGAGAAAAAGAACTAAAATCTTCACCGGTGAGTCGCTTAATGTAAATGTTCTGCCTCTAATCAGTAATGTAGTCACTGTATGATCTGCAGCGAGATAATGGGTGGTTTGATTATGATATGATTTATTTATTTTTTGTGTGAAACAGCATCTCCCATCCTGGGAGCTGTAGTTTTACGCCGTACTAACCTATACGGCAGGGGTTGTGCTGAATTGAGCTGTATTTGTTTTGGTGCTGTATATATGTACTGAGCTTTGTTCTGGGGCTGTATATATGTACTGAGCTTGGTTCTGGGGCTGTATTTATGCCCTGAGCTTTGTTCTGGGGCTGTATATATAGGCTGTATATATATATATGTATTGAGCTTTGTTCTCGTGCTGTATTTATGTACTGAGCTTGGGTCTCGTTCTGTATTTATGTACTCAGCTTCATTCTGGTAATGTGTATATATGTATTGGGCTTGGTTCTGGCACTGTATATATGTCAGAGCTTGGTTCTAGTGTTGTATTTATGTACTGAGGTTGGTTCTGGTGCTGTATATATGTGTTGAGCTTGGCTCTCGTGCCGTATATATGTACGGAGCTTGGTTCTGAGGCTGTATTTATGTACTGACCTTGGTTCCGGAGCTGTAATTACATAGAATATATATTTATAATAACAAAATTGCAGGGCAGATGGAATGGTTTTCAATTCGTTGTATATTTAATAGGAACCTATCTGGTAGTTTTAACCCCTTGAACCGCCACCATTCGGTAATACATTACCTGGCAATATTTCCAAATGCATGTTTTTTTCAGATGCAGCAAAATCTATAAAATCAACTTTTAAAACGGTGCAGACTATATTCCAATTACTCATTTAAGGGTCATGAGGCGGTGCAGCTATCCTGAAGAGTCACCTCGTCCTGCCTGCAAACCCACCTTGCCATGTTTGATTGACATCTCCCTGGCTGATACAACTTTCTTGGATGCGCCATTGCCTTGTACTACTTGGGCACGCACTGTGCAGCAAGGTGTACTCTGTCCGTCTTCATGCCCGCATGCCAGGGGAATACGTGGCAATGGCGCATCCGCAAGAGTTTGAGGAGGCTGGTAGGGATGAAGAACAACCAGGGGGAGGTCAATCAAAATCTTGGGGGCATTTAAATTTTCGCCTCCGGCAGCAGCAAAGCTAGAATCGGCCCTGAGGCTGCAGGCCACTTTAGGCCTGCAGCCTATAAGGTGCTGGGAAGACTCCCTGCGCAGGCCGGCCTAATGACTTTACTGCATCACAATAGTCTGTGCATGTGTCAAGATAAGTACAATATTTTTTTTGGGAGGGGGGGGGGGCGGGGCTGAGTGTCACTATATACAAAGGGGGGAGCAGGGTGGCCCTATGTTCAAGGGGGGGCATGGTGGCACTGTATGCAATGGGGGGGCATGGTGGCACTGAATACAAGGGGGGAGCAGGGTGGCACTATATACAAGGGGGAGGGCTGTGGCGCAATCTACAGGGGTCTGTGTGGCACTATCTCCTAAGGGGGGGGACTGTGTGGCACTATATACAAGGGAGGGGGACTGTGTGGCAATATCTACAAGGGGGACGTAGGGGCGCTATCTACAAGTGGGGTGTGACACTGTCTACAGGGGGGGCTCTATAGCACTGCCTACAGGGGGCTGTATGGCACAATCTACAGGAGGCACTATCTATAAGGGGGACTGCGTGTGGCACCTATGGGGGGGGGCCCAGTCAAAAGTTTGCTATGGGGCCTGGTCTTTCCTAGTTACACCCCTGCCTGTGCAATGGCTTTGTGACATGAGTAATCTATCACACAAGCTATGGAAAAAAAATTGTCCAGCCTTTCACTGGGAGAGCCTCTATGGTACTAACTCCCTGCACTATGGCTTCTTTATGACATTGCTCTTATGGCATGCTATACATATAAACAATAGAAATCACGCTTGTACTTCCAATGAACTTCTTTCTATTTTATTTCCGCACAGGCAAATACAAATGCAGAGAATATCAAGCTAATATCAGCGATTCTGTGTGCAGCTTTATATCCCAATGTGGTTCAAGTAAGTTCTGCTTGTTTTTAAGGAAACTTTTGTCAATTAATAAATACGGTAAGTATTATTAAAATACACAGCTTTATGGAAAATATAAAGCTGGCTCAGCTGCGGAATACATCAAAACCCATCTTTTTGCATTAATGACTGTTCCTAGAGATGAAGAGCAATTCTGGTCATTATTCGCTATTAACAATTGTAAAATATTCTTTAAGGGGTTTTCTCAACTGGACAAGCAGCCCTGGGGTAAGAACCACTGATTGCACACGGATTCAGCAGCTAGACCCTGCGCCATTCACCTCACATCTCACATTAATGGGCAACTATATAATACATGGTTGCACAGTGTGTGTCCGAGTAGCAGCTGCTCTATGCAGCAGCTCTCCACTCCGGCTAATACAGTGGGATACAATTGAAGGTAGCCCTATGGCATTCCCTGATATATACCCTGATATGGAGGGCTGTATTTACATGTTATGCTACCTTAGGCAGTGATACTGAATACGCACCATTTAGTCACCTGACATTTTTGTCAACACAAACAACGTTTTTCCAATTGTGTTGGGGAAAAAGGGGCACAGTCTTGTAGTCACGTTTTTTGTTTTTTTACAAAACGTCTACAATTTCAGCCATTTCAGAAAAGTGTAGGTAAAGCCTAGGGTGGGCTAATATCAGAAATTTTCTGATGAAATTGATATTGAGATAGTCTATCAAAATATATTTTTATTTTGTATTTAATTTTTATCTTTTGCAATATCTATCGCAATTTTAACAGTAATGAAAAAAGCATTACAGAATGACTGACTAAAATTCAGGCAAACACATGCACACGTACTACATACATACATACATACGTACGTACGCACACTCACTACCTACACACATGGGGACACTCACTTCATACACGCATGCGCCTTCATCCACAATCACTACATGCACGCACACATGCACATTCACTAGATACAATTAAACATACATGCATATACACGCAATAAATTTGCACAAATCCCAGGACTGATAGGCAGAAGCATTACATGTCACAACTTCACAGCCACTCATTGGTTGATTAGCTGTGACGTTTAATGCTTATGTCAACCAGTCACATCTCATACACGAGATGATAACTGCAAGGAAAACTCTATCCATATACAAATTGTTGCAGACAAGCTGCCTCTTCCTAGTCAAACAATATCAATGACCCATCTTCAGAATTTAGAACACATACCTTGTGACATTATTACTTTGAAGAAAAGTATCCAGTCCCCATTTAAAATATATCATGGAATTCACCAATTCAACCCATGGCAGAGTGTTTCATGGTTGGGGTAAAGAAACCTGTACTAAAGGAAGGAAAAACTGCTGCGGGCATGTTTTAGGCTCATTAAAATGGCTGCCATTCATTTCCAGCTTAACCAATATCTTAAATTCACCAGCACTAACTACTGCAACGCATGGAGAAAAATATGGATCGTATTAGGTAACTATTATAGGCTCATCTTCCTCAGACAATTTTTGGGCATATGGTAGTAATAAAGAGGGGTCCCAGACTATAAGGCATTGCGCTTTACACAGTCAGCAGCCACTTATCTTGTCAAGAACCGATAACTGCCGTGGAGCCTGTCGCGCCCTTTGCTAATTTTTAGAAGTTTAATCTCATTATTTTGTAAATAACGTCTCAAATGTTTTCTCAGGTCAAATCGCCAGAAGGCAAGTATCAAGTGACAAGAGCAGGAGCCGTAAAGATGCAACCAAAAGCTGAGGAACTGAAGTTTGTTACCAAGAATGATGGTTATGTTCACATCCATCCCTCCTCCATTAATTATCAGGTTAGATGCGGACACCACTGTTCTTTGTGTCAGCCGTTTACAATTTAATAAATTCACGTTCTCCGTGTTGATCACATTCTTTTTAATGGGTTTGTGTTTTAGGTGCGACACTTTGACAGCCCTTACTTGGTGTATCATGAAAAGATTAAGACCAGTCGTGTTTTTGTGCGAGACTGCAGCATGGTGTCCGTATACCCTTTGGTCCTGTTTGGTGGTGGACAAGTTAATGTTGAGCTTCACAAAGGAGAATTTCTCATCTCTCTGGATGACGGGTGGATCCGTTTTGCAGCTGCCTCACATCGGGTAAGACTACTGCATATTATTAGGACCACTAAACCCAAGGAACAAAGTCAACATATGTCATCTGGTGAAAGAAGGTTTGAGCATGTTGGATTTCAAGATGCCTGATTCTTTTTCCCCCCAGAAGATAAGCCTCTGCTAGAGGTTTCGTATGCAGTAAACTTCGTTGGCTTTGTTACCACAAGGTTTGTGGTGTATGACTGGTGTAATCTCCAGGAAAATCTCCCAACGTGTAAGCCAGTCATATTCAACATTGTTCCATACAGTTGATTATGTCTGCCATTAACTCCTATTGTAAAAAAAACGTATACCGGGGAGGGGGGGGGGTGTGGCGTGGCCGGATGTCTGCCTGAGTAGACGTGCTTCACAGCGCTCCTGAGCTCCCTGACTCCTTATCCTGCTGATATCCTTGCCATCCTGCATCATAAGTTGCCCAAACGGGCAGGACAAGTGATTCTCTCACCCCTGTATCCTTACCTGTCGGTAGTTTTGGGGTCTTGTGTCGTGGGGCCGTCCTGGAGAAAGAAGCTGGTCAGCCAGCGGCACTTCCGGTTGAGCACGAGGCGGGTCGTAAGTGAAGGGCTGTCTGCTGGAGTTGAGCTCTGTGTCGGTCGCTGCTGCTGGAGGCTGGTGTTACTGATTGCTGGCGGCGGGACTGTGGATCGGCTGAGAGGCAGAGCCGTGCAGCAGTGTGTAGTGGCTGTCCCATTGCAGGCAGGAGAATCCGTCCAAGGAGCGCTTCCCAGGTATTTCACTGGACTGAGCTAACTTTGCAGGCTCACTGCTCACCCTGCATTGGGTCTGGCACTGGGTCCCTGGGATACCTCGCACCCTTAGCTTGTGGACTTGCTCCGTTTGGTGTATCAGACACCCTGCCAGCTCATCCATACCCTGCATCCCTCCATTTGCATCATGGGAGACAGTAAGGCTGGGAAGAAGGGGAAAACGAGGTCCACGCAGGGCAGTTATATTCCCCCATCAGATGAGGAATCCTTAGATGAGATGGAGGATGGAGCCTCTGGCTCGGCCCTGGCCAAAATTAAGGCTAATGCAGTAAAGAGGCTGGAGCAATTTACTAGGCCTGAACACCCCCCTGCCTCTCCGGACCCATCTTTATCCCTGTTTGAGGGCTCGCTGAGTCCTCCAAGACCAATATCACCACAGGACCTACCTGTTTCTTCCTCTCATGTGGATACGAAATTTGCTGAGTTAATGTCTGCAATTACCTCCTGTCAATCCTTGTTGGTTACTAAGGTTAATGAACTGCGTCAAGACTTTGTTATCCTGAGGCATGATGTGCAAAAGGTGCGGGAACGCACTACAGAAACAGAGCGCAGGATATCGGAGGTGGAGGATACTTGACACCCTATTCCAGCTCAGATCGCTGATTTGAGGAGACAGGTGGAGACCTCGGTCGAACGGGCTGATGATTTTGAGAACAGATTACGCCGGAACAACATCCGTATAGTGGGGCTGCCGGAAAAGTCAGAGGGTACAGATGCTGTTTCTTTCCTGGAAAAGTGGCTGACGGAAACCTTTGATGACACTGTGTGTTCAGCATTTTTCACAATTGAACGGGCTTATCGGGTCCCTGCTAGGCCCGGGCCGCCGGGAGGCCCCCCTCGGCCTATGCTGGCGCGACTGCTGCATTTCAGGGATAGAGATGCTATTCTTCAGGCGGCAAGACGTAAAGGCTCTATCTTATATGGCTCTCAGCGGATCTCCATTTATCCTGACTTTTCGGTCACGATTCGGAAAAAGCGTGTGCGATTTACAGAGGTCAGGAAGAAGCTCCAAGAAAAGGGGTACAAGTATGCGATGTTGTACCCTGCTAAACTGCGGGTGGTTGATGGGCCGGTGGTTGATGGGCCGACTGCGAGATTTTTTTCTTTCCCCCAATGAAGCCTTGGACAGGGTGGCTGCCGCTCCCCGAACCCCAGGAGTGAACTCCCCCCCTCCTGATTGCTGCGTTCTCTTGCTGGGATAACCCCGTGATGTTTACTTTGTTGAGTTTTCTTTCTCTCTCTCCTTGAAAAGTATTTCCTGCACTGATTAGGTTGCTGATTACCTGCTATACTTACACTGTTATTTGGGAGAGATGATGTGATCTGACTGTGATGTACTTCTTAAACATTTTGTCACTTGTCTTTCACTGTTTAATTTTTATTTATTTTGCTCCTTTTCCCCTCTTAGTGGGGTCAGGTCTCAGGGCTGTGCTGCTATTGTAGCTGTTAGCTTAGTCAGGGACCACTGTTCTCCGTTGTAGTTCAGTTAGTGGGTACAGGTCTGCACTAGAAGTCTGGTGCTTGACAGGGTCTGTTGGGGTCTATTTTACTGTATTTCAATGTGGTGTGTAATGATTGTGTGTGTGAATGTCTGTGTATTCTTCTCTCCATTCCCATCATATGTTGGCTCTAGGTCTCCTGCTGTTGTCTGCTCTTCAGGCGTACCATGGCTCTAATTAAGGTATTGAGCTGGAATGTCCGTGGGCTTAATTCAAAATTTAAACTGTCTCTTGTGTTCAATTTCCTGAAGAAACACTCGCCTCATGTTATCTGCTTACAAGAGACGCATTTAACTGGACAAAAAATGTTGGCCCTTAAACGGGCCTGGATAGCTAGAGGATATCATTCCTCATATTCTAGGGGGGTGTCCTGATAGCCAAGAATGTGCGCCTGGAGGTGTTGAAGGTAGCATGTGACCATTTTGGGCGCTATGTCATCATACACTGTTCATCACCGGGGTCATGTTTTACTATAGTAAATATGTATGTTCCCCCGCCCCTAGATCCCGCACTATTAGACTTGATAGCCCAGAAACTCTCAGAGTTCCCTGCTGGCCCAGTGTTGTGTATGGGTGACTTCAATGCAGTACCGGACGTCTCAATGGATCGTACTGGAGGTTCGGTTCAGTCCTTTGTTCATCTCAACTCCTGGTCCTCAATTCTTCATCTGACAGATATTTGGCGCAGGAAATACCCGCTAGAAGAAAAATACTCCTATTACTCCTCTGCCCATTAAACATTTTCTAGAATTGACCTTGCTCTGGTGTCACAGGACCTTTTGCCCGCAGTAACTGCTATAGATATCACTCCACGTGGCATCTCAGATCATTCAGCTCTCATTTTGTCGTTTACGGTCGGTCCCCCAGCTGACTCCAAAATATGGAGACTACATCCGGCCTGGCTGTCCTCTCCTGATGTTCGGTCAGAGGTGGCGGCCTCTCATGACTCATATTGGGATCATAATTCCTCATTTCCATACCCTTTGGTAGTGTGGGATGCATATAAAGCCACTCTTAGGGGTGCGTTTATGGCAGGGGTTGCAAGGTGTAGAGCAGTGTCCAGAGAAAAGGAGAGGTCGCTGTTAGAAGAGAGTCAGAGAGCTGAGAGAGAATATATTGCAGATCCTTGTCCAGGTATGAAGAGTCGGTGGGCATGGGTCCAGAGGGAACTATACCTTTTACAGGTCGAACCAACTAAAAAGCAGGTGCTGCATACGGAGGCAAGGGTGTTTTAGTTTGGTGACAAAAATGGCAAACTTGCATACTTGGCTAGGTCGGAACGCCCGTGTGCCTCTGTTCCATCTATTCTTTCTTCTGAGGGAACTCTCTGTACTGCCCCTAAAGATTTGAATAAAGTGTTTGGTAATTTTTATGCTGAATTATATAGCTTCAGATACAGTGGGCCTCCGGAGATTATAGAACGCTTTTTAGATGACCTCCCCCTGTGGCATTTGACTGATGCACAGGCGAGGGAACTGGATAGCCCGCTAACAGAGGATGATATAGCTGATGCGATCCACTTGTTGCCATCTGGTAAGACCCCCGGACTTGATGGCCTGGGGGCGGATTGGTATAAGGATAGCTGTGAGGTTGTGGTGCCCAGGCTTAAGGAAGTCTATTCTGCTGCTTTGGAGATGGGGGTTTTGCCGGCATCTATGAGAGAGGCCCTAATTGTGGTACTGTTGAAGCCTGGGAAGGATCCGACTCTTCCGGATTCTTATCGGCCCATCTCCCTGATTAACTCAGATGCAAAGATACTTGCCAAGATATTAGCTACCAGATTAAACAAAGTTATACTATCCCTCATTCATCCTGACCAAACAGGCTTTATGCCTGGGAAGGGTACGGCTATTAATGTGCACAGGTTGTTTCTTAATATTGATGCTGCACAATACGATACGTCCCCTGGGTTTGTTCTCTCTCTAGATACATATAAAGCCTTTGATTCGGTTGAATGGAGGTATCTCTGGATACTGCGTTCCCGTCTAAATTTTGGTCCCAGATTTCTTGCTCTTGTCCGCCTGTTATATGAACAGCCTTTCGCTAGGGTGAGGACAAATCTGGATGTCTCTAAACCCTTCTCTTTAGGTCGAGGTACGCGCCAGGGTTGTCCACTTTCCCCTTTGTTGTTTGCTCTTGCGATTGATCCTCTGGCGCTGGCAATCTGGCGTTCCTCTTCCATTATTGGTATCCCTCGAGGTTCACTAGTTGAGAAAATATCCCTGTATGCAGATGATACTTTGGTGTACTTGGCGGATGATGGTCCTTCATTGGCTTCGCTCTTGCAGCTGATTGACACTTTTGGGGCATTCTCGGGGTTGTCGGTTAATTGGTCTAAGTTGGTTATGTTTCCTCTATGTGCAGAGTATCGCTCCCGGCGGGGGCTCCCTGTCCCGTTGCAGGTCGTGTCTCAATTTACATATCTTGGGGTGCGGATTTCACTTAATTTGTTACGTTTTAGTGAACTTAATCTCTGTCCCTTGGTGGCCTCTACTGAAAAGCAACTAAACACTTGGAGGAACCTCCCCCTATCCTTATATGGTAGGATAAACCTTTTTAAAATGATATATCTGCCTACATTTCTTTACCTCCTACATATTTGTCCGGTTATTTTGCCCAAACAATTTTTTTGCCACCTGGATGGGATTCTACGTGGGTTCTACTGGCAAGGGGGCACACCCCGGTTTAGTCTTCGTCTTCTGCAGGCCCCAAGGAGTGTGGGGGGGATGGCGGCGCCCAACCTTTACCTATATTATTTGGCTTCGCAGCTGGTATTGGCTCACTGGTGGATTGACATTGACTTAAGTAATGCGGCCACGGCGCTGGCTGGAGCACTCATGACTTCCTATCAGAGTCTTACCAACCTCTTATATAGATTTAAACCTTTGTGTCGGGCGCCCTTACCGTTAAAAACTGTTGCGAATGCCTGGAAGAGGGCACAGTTCTTACTAAAAGATTCTGCGGATTCTTCTGTTTCCCCTAGGACTCCGTTATGGAACAATCCATGGCTGCCTCACCTGGTGTCCCTGCCGGGAGCGATGATGTGGGCTGGGGTAGGGGTTCGATTTTTAGGCCAAATATACTCTGTGGATAGTGGGTTTGTCTCTTTTTTTTGAGCTAGAGGAGAGGTTTGGGGTCTCGAGGAAGGCTTTTTATCATTATCTCCAGTTGAGACATGCCTGCTCGGCTCAGTTTGGATCTGTCACGCCAGCTTTGGGGTTTTCCGGATTGGAGGACCTGCTCGGCACCCCAGACCTTCCTAAGACCCTTACTCAGATGTATGCCTTTTTGCTGTCCTCTGTTAAACGTCCCTTTGATAGGGCGTACCTGGTGTGGAAGAGAGATATCCCTGATTTGTCGGAGGAGGAGTGGAAGGAGGGGAAGCTTTCCTTCTTTGATTCAGTGGTTCGTGCTCGAGATTTTTTAATACAATCACTGTTTCTACACAGAATTTACTATACTCCGGTTAGACTTCAGAGAATTGGGGCCTTTGGGTCGGACAGCTGTTTTAGGTGTCAGTTGGATGTTGGCACGTACCTTCACTGTGTATGGTCCTGCCCTAGGATTTCACTATTCTGGTCAAGGGTTGTAGAGTTTCTGCATGATAACTTTGAGTTTCCCCGGGTTCTCTCCCCTCAGGTGTGCCTCTTGGGCATTATGAATGAGTTAGTACAAGGCTATTATGACAAAATATTTTTCCGATTTTGTTTTGTTCTGTGCGCGGAAGATTATGATTATGGAATGGAAGGCCACGGTGTGTCCTAGTCTAGAGCATTGGTTGCAATTGGTAAATAAGTATATACCATTATATCAGAAGTTATACATTAGCAGAGGGTGCCACAACCAATTCGGGAAGATATGGGCTAGGTGGATGGAGATTTCGGACACTGCTGTCTGATTGACCGGTATGAATGAAGTGTGACTGGTTGTCTGTCTTGTCTGTTTTGGCAATAATAACGGTCAAATTTTGGTCCTGTTTTCTGTGCAATACACTTATATGCACCTGTGATCCGTTAAGTTTTCATGTTGGTTTTTGCATTGAAGATGTATCTTTCTCTGATGATTGTTATTGCCAACTAGTGTGGTTGGTCAGTATGTTATGTATGTTTTTGTGCGCAATTTTGCACTTTTGTACATTTGTATTTTGAGAAAAAGTTAATAAAGACAACCTTTTAAAAAAAAAAAAACGTATACCAAAAGGTATATGTTTTTTTTGCGGGATGCCCTTGTATTGGAAAACATAGTTGAGGGTCAGGTTAGTGAGGGATCATAGCGTAGGTGACAGCGGCACTGTTGTTCACCCTAGCACCAGGTGATTTAGGAGCGGTAACTGCAGGCTCTGGTGTGTTTTAGGGTTAAATCCACTGATACACCAATGTTGAAACGCTGATCCCATATATATATCTTTCAAGTATACTCAGTTAGAGAGGGTTCACAAATGAACCATTAATTGGAGTATTTGTTTAATACGTTTTTAATGCACACGGTGGGGCTTCTTCACAGTGGTGATTGTACCCCTGTTTTTAGAGAGTTATGAAATAAAATGTATACGTTTTACTCATTTATCACTTCAGTGAATCACAATTTCTTATACCTTGTGGGAGCACAAGTAAATTTATCGTAGAATACAGTGAATTATTTTCCAATATACCACACAGATGTATGCCAAAAGGACACTCTTTTGGTATACATCTGGTCCATATAAGTCCGTAGATAAGTTGGTGTATATGAACATAGACTTGGTTTCATTTAGTGGTGACTACAGTCAGACAGAATTTTGTCACTTAAATCTGTGTGAAGGGAAGCGGGGGATTTGCAAAATTGAGCTTTAATCCCTGTTAAGATATATTCGGAAATGAATACAGAATGTTTGACATATTTAGATAGGGGAAAATGGTGACTAAAAATAATTTGAAGTGAATGCCCAATTTTGTGGGGTTTTTGTTTTTTTTAAAAGGTTTTATTTATTTTTCAAAGTACAAGTAAATACAACATAAGTACCAACCCGAAAACTGGTTGGAACAACAAGGCACCATTGTTACAAGACATTCAAAGTACAGAGAAGGCAGTGAACAAATAAAGGAGTATCACAACGCAGGATATACTTTGCTGCTAATCAGTAGCAGAAGAGGTGACCACAGTAAATGCCTAAGAACAACTAAAAGAACACACATGCACACACCATTCAACCAAGCGCTCCAGTCATCCCGCATTGCTGCCATTCCATCCAGAAGGGCAAACAAAAATTAGACAGCAGTGTAAAAGACCTCCAACCATCTAGACCAAATCTTCCCAAATTTGTCAGGGCAGTGCCTGTTGAGATATAGTTTTTGATACATAGGTACATATTTATTTACTAATTGGACCCAATGCTCCAGACTCTGACATGTCGTGGCCTTCCATGCCATGATCAGACCCTTTTTAGCACAAAACAAAGCGGAAAAATATTTTATCATAATAGCCATGTACGATCTCATTCATTATGCCCAAAAGGCACACTCTAGGGGCGAGGAGCTGAGGAAAGTCAAAGTTATCATGAAGGAACTCCACTACTGCAGACCAAAACGGTGAAACCTTCGTACATAACGATATACAATGAAGGTATGTGCCAACAGCAGATTGACACCCAATACCGCTATCCGACTCGGATGCCCCAATACGCAGTCTAACCGGGGTATAATATATCTGGTGTATAAATCTTGAATGTATTAGGAAATCCCTTTCACTGACAACGGAGTCAAGGAACGAAAGCTCCACCTCCTCCACCCTGCAAATGCCCGGTCAAAAGGCTGTTTTATAGTAGACAGCAACAAGGCTTTCGTTTTGAGTAAGAGTCTTGGGAAGGTCCGGGGTGCCAAGCAATTCTTCCACTCTAGAAAACTCCAAGGAAGGTGTAGTAGAACCAAACTGGGCTACGCAGGCATGGCGGAATTGAAGATGATGAAAAAAAAAACCTTCTCGATACCCCAAACCTCTCATCAAGCTCAGAAAAGGACACAAAGCCACTCTCTGCAGAGTACAATTGACCTAAAAACCGAATTCCCACCCCAGCCCACATCCCTGCCCCCGGTAATGACATTAGGGGAGACAACCATGGATTGTTCCACAATGGGGTTCTAGGAGAGTGAGATGGACCTGTTATATCCTTCAGTAAGACGTGTGCCCTTCTCCAGGCACTAGCTATAGTTTGCAACGGGAGCGGCGCATGAAACGGGGATTTAAACCTATATAACAAGTTGGTAAGACTCTCATAAGAAGTCATAAGTGCTCCTGCTAATGCAGTGGCCACATTGCTTAAATCTATGTCAATCCACCAGTGTGCCAGCACCAACTGCGACGCCAAGTAGTAGAAATAGAGGTTAGGCGCTGCCATCCCCCTCATTCTTTTAGGGGCCTTCAAGAGACTAAGACTAAAACCTGGGGGTGCCCCCCTGCCAGTAGAACGAGCGTAAGGTACCATCAAGGTGTCTAAAAAATTGTTTGGACAATAGAATTGGACAAACATGGAGTAGATATAAAAATTTAGGGAGATATATCATTTTAAAAACATTTATCCTTCCATATAGGGAGAGGGGAAGATTCTTCCAGGCATTTAACTGTTTTTCCGTAGAGACTACTAACGGACACAGATTAAGTTCATGAAAGCGTAGTAAATTAAGGGAAACCCACACCCCAGGATAAGTAAATTGAGATACTATTTGTAACGGGACAGGGAGGCCCTGCCGGGAAAAATAACCAGCAGAGAGAGGAAACATAACCGACTTGGACCAATTAACCGATAATCCGAAAAGTCCCAAAATGTGTCAATTAATTGTAGGAAGGAAGCCAGCGAAGGACCATCATCCGCCTGGTATACCAATGTATCGTCAGCATACAGGGATATTTTCTCAATTATAGGACCTCGAGGGATACCTTTTATGGAAATGGAATGCCTCACAGCCAAAGCCAGGGGCTCAATCGCAATTGCAAACAGTAGAGGGGAAAGAGGACACCCCTGACGAGTACCACGTGCCAAGGGGAAGGATTTAGATACATCCATATTTGTTCTCACTCTAGCGATCGAGCAATAAATCTCGGTACAAAATTGAAATGGGAGAGGAGTATCCAAAGATAACGCCATTCGACCGAGTCAAAGGCTTTATATGTATCCAGAGAGAGAACAAAACCAGGGGTAGCATCGTATTGCGCAGCAACAATATTGAGAAACAACCTGTGAATATTGATGTCCGTACCCTTTCCAGGCATAAAGCCAGTCTGGTCAGGATGAACCAGGGACCATATAACCTTGTTCAATCTACACCGTGTTCCAAATTATTATGCACATTGGATTTAAGTGTCATAAACATTTAATTATTAGTTTTTCAATTAAACTCATGGATGGTATTGTGTCTTAGGGCTCTTTGGATCATTGTAATCAATCTCAGACACCTGTGATAATTAGTTTGCCAGGTGTGCCCAATCAAAGGAAAACTACTTAAGAAGGACGTTCCACATTATTAAGCAGGCCACAGGTTTCAAGCAATATGGGAAAGAAAAAGGATCTCTCTGCTGCCGAAAAGCGTGAAATAGTGCAATACCTTGGACAAGGTATGAAAACATTGGATATTTCAAGAAAACTTAGGCGTGATCATCGTACTGTGAAAAGATTTGTGGCTGATTCAGAGCACAGACGGGTTCGTTCAGATAAAGGCATAATGAGGAAGGTTTCTGGCAGACAAATTAATAGGATTAGGAGAGCAGCTGCTAAAATGCCATTGCAAAGCAGCAAACCGGTATTTGAAGCCACTGGTGGCCTCTGGAGTCCCGCGAACCTCAAGGTGTAGGATCCTCCAGAGGTTTGCAAGTGTGCATAAAGCTATTATTCGGCCACCCCTAAACAATGCTCACAAGCAGAAACGGTTGCAGTGGGCTCAGAAATACATGAAGACTAATTTTCAAACCGTGTTGTTTACTGATGAGTGCCGTGCAACCCTGGATGGTCCAGATGGATGGAGTAGTGGGTGGTTGGTGAATGGCCACCATGTCCCAACAAGGCTGCGACGTCAGCAAGGAGGTGGCGGAGTCATGTTTTGGGCTGGAATCATGGGGAGAGAGCTGGTAGGCCCCTTTAGGGTCCCTGATGGTGTGAAAATGACCTTTGCAAAGTACGTCAAGTTTATGACTGACCACTTTCTTCCGTGGTACAAAAAGAAGAACCGTGCCTTCCGTAGCAAAATTATCTTCATGCATGACAATGCACCATCTCTTGCTGCAAAGAATACCTCTGTGTCATTGGCTGCTATGGGCATAAAAGGAAAGGAACTCATGGTGTGGCCCCCATGCTCCCCTGACCTCAACCCTATTGAGAACCTTTGGAGCATCCTCAAGTAAAATATCTATGAGGGTGGGAGGCAGTTCACATCAAAACAGAAGCTCTGGGAGGCTATTCTGACATCCTGCAAAGATATTCAAGCAGAAACTGTCCAAATACTCACAAATTCAATGGATGCAAGAATTGTGAAGGTGATATCAAAGAAGGGGTCCTATGTTAACATGTAACTTGGCCTGCTAAGTTTTTTTATTTTTATTCAAAGAGCTTTTGATTTCTGTAAATATGACCACCTGATGCTGCAAATTCAACAAATTACCATTTTAGTTCTCTTTACAACATTTAACCCATTAATGACCAAGCCATTTTGCACGTTCATGACCAAGGATTATTTTTTGTTTTTTCACGGTCGCATTCCAAGAGTCGTAACTTTTTTTTTATTCCATCGACATAGCCGTATAAGGGCTTGTTTTTTGCGGGACGAGTTGTATTTTGTAATTGTACCATTTTTAGATGCTTATAATATATTGATTAACTTTTATTAACTTTATTTTAGGAGAGAATTGAAAATAAGCAGCTATTCCAGCATTAATTTTCACGTTATAAATTTACGCCGTTTACTATGCAGCGTAAATAACATTAACTTTATTCTATGGGTCGGCACGATTACGGGGATACCAAATATGTAAAGGTTTTATATGTTTTCCTACGTTTGCACAATAAAAAGCCTTTTAGAAAAAAATTACTTGTTTTTGCATCGCCGCATTCCAAAAGCCGTAATTTTTTTTTTTTTCCGTCGATGTGGCCGTATGTGGGCTTGATTTTTGCGGGCCAATGTGTAGTTTTCATTAGTACTATTTTGGGGTACATAGGACTTATAGATTAACTTTTATTTTATTTTTTATGTGGGGAATGGGAGAAAAGAGAGAATTTTGCCGTTGTTTTTTTGGACGCTGTTTATCCGGCGGTTTAATTAATGTGTTCATTTTATTGATCAAGTCGTTACGATTGCGGGGATACCATATATGTGTATGTGTTATTTGTTTTGACAGTTTTACTAAATAAAACCACTTTTTGGGGAAAAAAAAGTCGTTTTATTTGATTTTGACTGTAATTTTTTTTTTTTTTTTTTCACAAACTTTATTTAACTGATTTTATATTTTATTTTTTTTTGTCCCACCAGGGGACTTCACTATGCGATCTGCTGATCGCATATATAATGCTTTGGTATACTTAGTATACCAAAGCATTATTGCCTGTCAGTGTAAAACTGACAGGCAACCTAGTAGGTCATGCCTCCGGCATCGCCTAACAGGCAGATGCTGAAGACAGACCTGGGGGTCTTTGTTAGGAACCCGGCTGTCATGGAAACCCAACGGCGACCCACGATTTCGGGGGCGCCGATGGGGTGACAGAGGGAGCTCCCTCCCTCTGTCAAACACATTAGATGTCGCTGTCACTATTGACAGCGACATTTAATGGGTTAAACTGCCAGAATCGGAGCGCGCTTCGATTCCGGCAGTTGCAGCAGGAGCCAGGCTGTGTAAAACAGTCGTGCTCCTGCCACTGATCGCGTGGGTACAGTGGCAGTACCTGCGCCATCACAGGACGGATATATCCGTCCTCCTGCGCGAACTAGCATCTGCAGAGGACGGATATATCCGTCCTTCGGCGTTAAGGAGTTAAAATGTTTTGATCTCTGTTGTGCATAATAATTTGAAACAGTACATTTTGAGTTTTTTTACTTCTAAAAAAAATCTGTTATCATTAGGAGATTTATTCAATAAATTTCGCATTATACTCCAACGGTTGATGGCTTGAAGATTATACTGACTGTCATTTGCATCGACTATTTAGGAAAATCAGTGAAAAATAACATTTGCATAATAATTTGTAACACGGTGTAGTGGCTAATACTTTGGCTAGTATTTTAACACCTGAGTTGATAAGTGGGATGGGACGATAGGAGTCTGGCAGAGTGGGATCCTTCCCTGACTTCAACAACACCACAACAAGAGCCTCTCTCATGGAGGCAACACTCCCAACTCCAAAGCAGTGGAGTATACATCCCGAAGTCTAGGCACCAAAATATCCACACTATCCTTATACCAATCTGCCCCCGAACCATCGAGTCCAGGAGTTTTACCAGAAGGCAACATCTGAATATCAGTTGCTATATCATCAGTAATCGTACTGTCTAACTCCTGCGCCTGCGCAGCAGATAAGTGTCACAAGGGAAGTGAATGCAAGAATTGCTCTATGTCTTCCGGGGGCCCATTACATCTGGAACTATAGGAGAAAAAGTAGAGCCAAGATCCAGCGCTGAGTATGAGTAAAAAGGAACTCCTGTTCCAATTTTATTGATATAACAAATTTAAAAGAACTTGATAGGATAGTTCAATAGCATAACAGAGTACAGAGATGAGTGATGGGTAGAGGATCAAGATTTGCCTTGTTTAATTGTGCCTACGCGTTTCTGACACGTCTCGTGTCCTTATTCATGGCATGCATGAACATATACAATGCAGCATAAAAATCACTAAACACTTTGTTTAAATCCTTTGGGGCAGTAAATAGCATTCCTGCAGAGGAGAAAATAGCCGGAATAGAGGAACATGGGCACTCCGACCTTGCCAAGTATGCCAATAGTTTCCCGTTCTTATCCCCAAATTCAAACACCGATGCCTCAGTAGACAGCACACGCTTTTTCGTTTGTTCAATATGCAAAGTACGTAGGTCCCTCTGGGTCCTTGCCAATTGACTTTTCGTAGCTGGACTGGGATCTGGAATATAATTCACTTTCAGCCCTCTGAATCTCCCCCACCAGAAACCTCTCCTTCTCCCGGGACACCACCCTGCACTTCGCTACCCCTGCCCCAAAGGCACCTCGAACCGTGGCTTAATAGGCATCCCATGCTAACAAGGGGTCCGGGTATGAAGAATTATGTTCCCAGTATAAATTATGAGAGGACATCGCCTCAGATTTGACCTCCGGAGAGGACAACCATGCTGGATGTAGTCTCCAAATTATGGAGTCAGCTGGAGGACCAGCTGAAAACCTCAATATGAGAGCTGAATGATCCGAAATACCCCTAGGGGTGATGTCTATAGAGGTGACTGCAGGCAAAAGATCCTGGGACGCCATGGCAAGATCAATTATAGAGAACGTGTTATGGGTAGAAGAGTAATAAGAATACCTTTTTTCAGATGGGTACTTCCAGCGCCATACATCTGTCAAATGAAGCATTGAGGACCAACAATTAAGATGAAGGGAGTTTTTGTCCGATTTCCCCCCCCCCCCCCCCCCCACCTCATACGATCCATTGAAATATCAGTGACCGTATTGAAATTCCCAACACAACGCCGGGCCAGCAGGGAATTCTGACAATTTCAGAGGTATTAATTCCAGCAGTGCAGGGTCCATAGGTGGGGGAACGTACATATTAACTATAGTAAAAGTTGATCCATGTATTGAACAGTGTATTATAACATATCGCCCAAAATGGTCACAGGCTACCTGCAACACCTCCAGGCGTGCACTTTTGGCTATAAGGATACGCCCCGAGAATAGGTAGAGTAGGAGGAATGATAACCTCTGGCAGTCCAAACCCGTTTAAGGGCCAAACCTTTTTGTCCAGTTAAATGTCTCTTGTATGTATTATTCACACAAGCAACCATCTTACATACCATAAAATTATACAATGCCAAAGAAATTATAACCCTGTCAAGCACTAAACACTTCTAGTGTGGTCCTTAACCCACTAACTGAAATACAAATAGAGAACAGTGGTCCCTGACTAAGCTAACGGCTAACTGAGCAGCACAGTCCCGCGACCTAAGCCCTACTAAAAGGGGGGAAGAAAGGAAAATTAAACATATCACCTATGCTTAGTAAGAAATATATCATTGCAAGTTAACAGTAGATCTGCATAATAACTTTTCAAAGCAACAGTCACATATTTGCTGACCAATTCAAGTAACGAACAGTTTAAGGGAAATAGGAGAAAACCCTGGAGCGTCTGCCCCGATGCCCTATTCAATCCGGGGGGAAGGCCTCTCCTGGGGCACAAGGCGCAGCAGCCGCCCATTCCAAGGCCTCCGTAGGGGAAACAAAAAACCTTTCGGTAGGGCCATAAATCACCCTCAATTTGGCAGGGTATAGCATAGCGTACTTGTGTCCCTTGTCTTGGAGCTTCTTCCTGACCTCAGTAAAGCGAACACGCTGCTTCCGTATAGCAACTGAAAAATCCGGATAAATGGAAATCCGTTGGGTATTATATAGGATAGTTCCTTTGCGCCTTGCCTCTTGGAGAATAGCATCTCTGTCCCGGAAATGTAACAGAAGAGGGCGAGGGGGGCTCCCCGGTGGCCCAGGCTGAGCAGGGACCCTGTGAGCCCGCTTAATGGTAAAAAAAAAAGTGAAAAGACAGTAGCATCAAAGGTCTCCTTTAACCATTTTTCCAGGAAGGCCACAGAGTCTGTGCCCTCCGTCTTCTCAGGCAGCCTCACTATGCGAATGTTGTTCCTTCGCAGCCTGTTCTCAAAGTCATCAGCCCTTTCCACTGAATCCTCCACTTGCCTCCGTAAATCCACAATCTGCGCTGGAATAGGACGTAGAGTATCCTCCACCTCTGAAATTCTGCGCTCTGCTTCGGTAGTACGTTCCCGCACTTTTTGCACATCGTGACGCAGTATAACAAAATCCTGACGCAGTTCATCAACTTTTGTAACCAGCAAAGATTGACAGGAGTTAATTGCCGATAGTAATTCAGCAAATTTTGTGTCTACATGTGAGGAAGAGGCAGGCTGGTCCTGTGGTGACATTGGTCGTGGAGGAATCATTGATCCATGAGACAGAGACGGGTCTGGAGAGGCAGGGAGACGTTCAGGTCTGGTAAATTGCTTCAGATTTTTCACTGCATTAGCTTTAATTTTAGACAGAACCGCCCCAGAAGCACCATCCTCTAAATCATCCAGGGACTCCTCATCAGAAGGGGGTATGTAATGACCCTGTATGGATCTGGCCTTCCCCACTACCTCCCATATTGTAGAAGAGAGATTGCAGGATATGCACAAAATGGATGCCAGTCCGGCACAAAGGATGAAGCAAGCCCAAAAAAGTTAGGGAGTATATCGCCACAGCTAACCAGTACAGGTCCCAGTGCTGAGTGGGCAAACAGGTCGTGTAGATAGCCCAGTCTTATGGATAACTTGACCACACAATGTTCCAGGGATAAAATCTTCTCTTCACCCTTCCGGTTAAGACCGCACCCACCTCGACACCAGGAGCACACAGGGATTGCAGGGCTCGTAGCTCCGGATCAACAGACCATCCGCCCTCCGTCTCAGTCACTAACCTCCTCCAGCTCAATATCCATATGCAGAACTGCACTCCAGCGTGCGGCCAGTCTCAGCCACACACCAAACCGGAAGTGCCGCGTGGCCTCCCACTCCTAGCTCCAGGAAGACCCCAGAACCTGCGATCCCGAAACTACACACAGGTAGGTATACCGGACAGAATGTAGGCACTTGTCCTGTCCAGAAAATCGACTTTGCAAGAAGGATGGTGGTGATATTAACAGGATAAAGAGTCCGGGAGCTCAGGAGCGCTGTGAAGCACGTCTACTCAGGCAGACATCCGGCCACGCCCCTTGTGGGTTTTATTTTCAGCCTCCAAACATCTGCTCATTTATTTCAATGGGAAAAATGGCGTTCTGTTTTCGACTGGGCGTTTTTTTACAGGGCTGTTTTGAAAAACGGCCGCGTAAAAAAAAGCCTACGAAAAAAGTGCATGTCACTTCTTGAGCCGTTTTTCATTGACTCTATAAAAAAACAGCTCCAAAAACGGCCGTAAAAAATGCTGCGAAAAAAACCTTATAGGTTTAAGATTCAGTGCCGATCTATTTTTCTAATATAATCTTTATAGTCGTCAGCTCTTTGTTTTTCTATTTTAAATTCCCTGCAGATATAAATTTAAACTCTAACATTCTGCTCCCTGCACCTACTACTTGTGGCGTTCGGAGCCTCAGTTATAAATTCTGTCAGTGAGCTTGTAACGCTATACTTCCCATCAAAACAACGAAAACCACATTGGAAGCCATTATAAGATCTGGCACTGCGCCGTTATAAACTCAAGCCATGATGCTGATGTTTAGGGAGCCTAATAAGCAGTAAGCCTCCTCTAGTGGTGACTGAAAGCAGCCAGCGCCAGCATGTTGTTCTTTTAACAGACGACAAACTCTGTGTAGTCTGGTACTACAGTCATATTCATCACTTCTAGTAATACATAAATTTAGAGGTCATGTTTGTCTGCATAGGAGCTGCAGAAACAAATCTATAGGAAAAGGCCTGTTGCAAAGTTGCTGAATTCTTCATTTTAGATACATTGGGACAATAAAGATCTATCTATATATATACTAGTCCTTCTTAATGAATTAGAATATCATCAAAAAGTAAATTTATTTCAGTAATTAAATTAAAAAAGTGAAACTCGTATATTCTATAGATTCATTACACCCAGAGAGATCTATTTCCAGCATTTAAAAATTCTGCTCTAAAATTTCCTGCTAGACGGCTGCGCTGACTCTGGACTTGATATAACACAGTAGACCACTGAGCAACAGTGTTGGTCAAAGTCCTGTTTTCAGATGAAAGTAAATTTTGCATCTCATTTTGAAATCATGGTCCCAGTGTCTGGAGGAAGAGTGGAGAGGCATCAATCCAAGTTGGTTGCGGTCCAGTGTGAAGTTTCCACAGTCAGTGATGGTTTGGGGAGCCATGTTATCTGCCAGTGTTGGTCCACTGTGTTATATCCAATCCAGAGTCTACCAGGACATTTCCGAGCACTTCATGCTTCCCTCTGCTGACAAGCTTTATGGAGATGCTGATTTCATTTTCCAGAAGCACTTGGCACCTGCCCACACTGCCAAAAGTACCAATACCTGGTGTAATAACCACAGTATCACTGCGCTTGATTGGCCAGCAAACGCGCCTGATCTAAACCCCATAGAGAATCTATGAGTTATGGTCAAGAGAAAGATGAGACACCAGACCCAACAATGCAGACGAGCTGAAGGCCGCTATCAAAGCAACCTGGGCTTCCATAACACCTCCACAGTGCCACAGGCTGATCGATTCCATGCCACACCGCATTCATGCAGTAATTCATGCAAAAGGAGCCCCAACCAAGTATTGAGTGCATATACTGTACATACTTTTCAGTAGGCCAACATTTAGGTATTAAAAATCATTTTTGAAATTGGGCTTCTATAATCTAATTTTCTGAGACACTAAATTTTGTGTTTTCATTAACTGTTAGCCATAATCATCAACATTAGAAGAAAAAAATGCTGGAAATAGATAACTCTGTGTTAATGAATCTATAGAATATATGAGTTTCACTTTTTGAATTGAATTCCTGAAATAAATTAACTTTTTGATAATATTCGAATTCATTGAGAAGGACTAGTATATATAATGTACTCTGAATTTTGGACCTAAAAACGACATGATAAAAGGAGGAGATTCACATGAAGGCAGAAGTCTACAGACTACAACAATCTAGACTGTCTGTGTACAGAATTTTATAGCAGCTAGACCTGTAGTGTTGTAGGCTGATAATGTCTACATGAAGTAAGTAATAATTATCTCTTCCATCTGGTTTTTACAGGTAGCGGAACTGGTGAAGGAGTTGCGCAGTGAACTTGACCAGTTGCTGCAGGATAAAATCAAGAATCCAACAATGGATCTGTGCACCTGCCCTCGGGGCTCTCGCATTATTGCAATGATTGTCAAACTGGTGACAACACAGTAAAACTGACAACGTGAAATGACTCTTCCCAGATGGCAGTCGGTGTCGATTTTTGGCCCCGTGTTCTAAGAGAAAGTAAATAGAGTTAATTTTATGTATGTAATGCATGTGTATAACAAACCATTTACTACTGGAAAGTAGTGAAATTATTCAGATTGTAAATACCCATCTGATTTCTTATGGAAGTACAATCATGTATGTGAAAAGCATTAGAGTAAATGTATGTCTTGGAAGGTACTGATTCTCCTTGCAGAGTTCCTGCTGGATCAAAATAGCTCTCCTCCAGAAGGAAGAAAACTGTCTCTAGTGCATGTAACTCAATATCCGACCTTTTTCTAGAGCGTTGATACTTGATACCAATCTGTACCTTCCAGAAGCTGCATCAAGGGCACCTAATTCAGCCAACTCTACTCCGTACTGTTTTGGAGTTTTTGCCCCTCATCAATACAGTCTACAAATGTGTGTCCTTAGTTTGGCTATAAACCCGAGTCCCGTTTCAAGGCTCTATAAAGGATCGGACATTGGCTTACAGGCTAGTTAGTCACCTATAGGTGGCACTAGGAAGATCGTTTGCTTTCTTCTGAAGGAGAGCTGTTTGCATACTGAATGTATGTAAACAAATAAACGGTTTGAAACTTGATGCTGAATAGAAAAAGTTTTGTTACAATGTTTCAGTTGTCAGAATGCAGTAACAGTTGTGTGACTGTTATGATGACACGTGATTTACAAGACTGTCATATGTCACATCATGGTCATGACCGTGCTGAAAGCCCACAACACAATGTAGACACAACCCATGGACAGGTGTGGTGTTTTTGGAAAACACCAGCCATGTTTTTCTAATCATGGACAACCACTTTAAGATTTTCCTTGTGTGTGCCCATAGAAGCTGTGGATACATTTTTCTCCACTAAAGTCAATGGAAAAGTGAGGATAACCAGGATAACATACAGGGGTTTCAAGAGCTGCAGTATGCTCCAAACACTAGACAGTTTATTACTGTGTGAACAGAATTTTGAGAACCAGAATGAAAAAAGTAAAAAAATAAAAAATGTTTACCTTGCTGTCTGCATTCAGTAATAAAAACAAAAGTTTATATTACAAAATCTTTTTTTTTTTTTTTTTTTTTTTTGGGAGGGGGGGTTATATTTGACTAAACATCTGTATTTATATTACAGAAAAATCAAAACTTGTTAGGCTCCATGCACACGACCGTGCATTTGCGTCTGCACACTATCCGCAATTGCAGAGCTACAATTGCGGGTAGTATAGGGCCCGTTATACCTTATGGGTCAATGTACACGACCGTGGTTTTCATGGTCCGTGCATTTCCCAAAGCCCGGACCGCAAAAAAAATAGGACGTTATTTTACAGGCCCCATTAAACTCCATGCACTCTTTGTGTGTGTGTGTGTTTGCGGTCTGTGATTGCGGCCGCCCCACGGATCAAACTCCTCGGGCCTTAGGTGGAAACCGCGGCAAGAAAGGACATGCAGCTTTTTTTTTCTCCAAGCTGAACTTGCGTGGGACTTACAACTTGATCCGAATCCGTCGGGGTGACGAGTGGAAGACGGCATTCAACACTCGAGACGGGCACTACAAATAACTGGTGTAACGCTCCCGCGGTCTTTCAGGAATTCCTGAAAGATCTCTTCTGAGATCTCCTCTATGTCTGCATGGTGGTCTATCAAGATGATATCTTGTTCTTCTCTCCAGACCCGACGACACATCGGGGGCATGACCGTCAAGTCCTGTTGCGATTAAGGGAGAATCGCCTGTAACGCCAAGCTGGAGAAATGCATTTTTGAGAGAAGTTCTCTGCCTTTCCTGGGCTACATCATCTCTGATAAAGGCCTCAAGATGGATCCTGAGAAAGTGAAGTCTGTCGTTTCTAACAAAATGAAAAATGTACAGGTGCACATACGCTGTGACCGTAAATACTGGTAAGTATACAAGAAAAAACATTGCGATAGCACTCTGCGAACGCCAATACCACCTAATACACTAAATATAAATAAATATGCATTGAAGCTGAATCTACTTACAATAGCGAGGTTCTTGGTGCAGATTTTGATTAAATTGTGAGGGCCCACACGCCACGACAAGGCGAACCTCCTATGAGGTGGGTACCTAATCTAAACATGCACCTCTGTTCTGGGTCTGAGCCTGCAGAATATACTGGGGTTTAAATAGGAAACAACTCTAAATAATATTTAGGGGCAAAGCGTTTGGTACTATTTTATTTATGGGCGCATTGTTTGGTGCTACTATATTTAGGGGCACAGTGTGTGGCACCATGATAATTTTATCTTTGTTTATAGGTGTGGAAATTTTGGAAAAGTGAGGAGCCAAAGACATCTGAGTGCCAAACTGTGCAGAAATGGGTCATGGCTGGGAGAAGTCGTCATGAAGTCTGGACCGGATGGAGTAGAAAAGAGGGAAAAAAAAACTACGTCGTCACCTGTGAGTCACTAGATTTATAGAGAATTTGTCATCTCTCCTGACATGTTTATTATTGGAAATCCTTGTATTTCACAAAAAGTCTTTCTGCAGGCCAGGGACTGATAGACAAATAAGTGTTACGATTCCCCTTGTCAGGAGAATGTTTCCCTACACTGTGCAATACTGTCAGCGATGTTTGGAGACATCCTTTTCCCGTCCCTTGGTTGAACTTGATGGACATATGTCTTTTTTCAGCCGTACTAACTATGTAACTATGTAATATGTAACTATGTAACACCCATTTGTTAATGTCTGGACAAAAAGGAAGTGTTAACAATAGTTACAGGGCGGCGGTAGAGAAGGGGGGCCCAACTTTGGGTAACAGCCCAGGGCCTATTGTCTACTTAATCCGCCACTGGATATACAATTACATAATATGGAATAAAAAGGATGGACCATACACGGAGATAAAGATAATAAGGTCAGATGTAAAAGACCAGTGACAGACAGAGACAACCAACCGTCAGTGGCCAGAAACCACTCATATGATCCACAGCAAAGAAAATAGATAAATGGTACGTGCTGGAATACTATGCCCACATGTAAATGGTAGCTAATGGTACTATGCCCACATATGAATAAAGTGCTACCTAAATACAATACACAGACAAAAGATGCAGGCAAAAAAGCCAAGAAGGTAAACTGAAGTGATAGTCAGAAGGAATCAATTGTACAAAAATGAAGGTAAGCACGTACCCTGAGACATAGTGGGGAGTGGAAACGGCAACCTCAGGAACTGGATGAAAAAAAGCGCCTCGACGCGCGTTTCGCCCTACAGACCGGCTTCGTCAGGAGGCTACATACATCCCACAGCGCATGTGCGATCAAGCGTCTGTGCACACGTCACAGCCAAGGCAACCAGGATAAAGACAAAAATATGTATATGGAAACTACTATTGAGTGGGACTGATATGAAATGAGGGGAATATGAATAGAATGATAGTACCCTAAAAGAATACATTAATAATAGACATATATGTGTATACAAATAATAAGTATAAGAAAGTCTCATATATACACACAAGCAAAATACATATAATTAGAAAGTGATGTGAAAAATATACTACAGTGATGTGATTAGATGAAATGTGAAGGACTAAATAAATAAATGAATGAAAAATTGATAAAGAGAGGAATTAAAAAGTGAAATAAAGAATAGAACACCACATATAAATAAACCACTTAAAGGTGAAAAAGTGACACCGTAAACAAACACGTGCAAAACAGTGTTGCTGAAAAAGAATTTAATCGTGACAAGAATAAAAATACATATTAATGTCTAGTGACACACCGAAAAATATATATATAAATGTGAGGTGAAAAAATATATATTGCATGCTATGGAAATAATACATTATAAATAAAATAATACATTATGTAATAAATTAAATACATACAAAAAATATATACATATATCTATATATTCCAAGGATATATACCGTATAGCAGACAAAAATAATGTTCTGTAATCACGAAATAATGAAGTGCATATATGAAATAACCATAAAAACAGTATTCAATAAATAACCCAAATAGTATGAAAGAATAATAGTGTACTAATATATATATATATATATATATATATATATACCTGATATATTCAATTTAAAATAGGTCATTATCAGACCCGAAGATACAACAAATAAGAATGACTTATCATTATTAGCCCATAGATAAGGGATCACACAAGGGCAATTCAATGCACACAAAAGTAGGTGTAGTCCAACGTAAACGGAAGAAAAATCGTAAGCAGAATGCCTCCAAACATCTGCCCATTGATTTCAATGGGAAAAACGGCATTCTGTTTGGATGGGCTGGGTTTTTTTACACGGCCGTTTTGAAAACGGGTGCGTAAAAAATACGGCTGGGAAAGAGAAGTGCAGGTCAAACGTCGCGAAAAACTCCGCAAATGACGCGAGTGGCTTAAAAAACATCTGAAAATAAGGAGCTGTTTTCCCCTGAAAACCGCTCCATATTTTCAGATGTTTTTGAGTTTGCGTGTGAACATACCCTAAATACTGCACAACCCCAATAAAGGTATCTGCAAGGAAAATAAACAGCCGCCCACAACTTCCTTCAACAATAAAGGCTTTTAAATAGGTTCGTTCATTTTGCTGAATATTATCCCCCTGCCCAATACCTTTGTGACAACATCCACATTCAATGTGCAGATATAATAATAGATGATTAGGTTTTTATTTTAATAATGACATAAATGAAAAAGCATTACCAAAAAGTCCTGAAAACTCTGCTAGATACTAAACTTCAGCACATGCTGAGAAATAAGTTCACAGGAGACTTGTTATATGTAAGAAGAAAATTTTTATCATACAGTATGTATTTTTTATATGTATATAATTAATGTGAAGAACATCCCTATACCTAAAGCTGTTGATCCAGAAGAAGGCAAAAAACCCTGGAAATGTTTGGCCAATTAGTATCACAGGGAGAAAATTCCTTCTTAACCCCAGAAAATGGCGATCAGTTATAAACCCAGGATCAAAGCCGCTAATACTTTTACTAGATGTGTTACAGGATCGTATGTTCTATAACCCTGACTCAGTTACTAAGGGTTGTGAGTGATTGTGGATGTCCTGATATGTGTTACTGTGCGGTCTTATGTAATAGTGAGGGATTAGAGTTTATAGTATGGTGAAGTATAGCTCTTACCACTTTTGAAAAAGTGGGCGGGGCTTAGCAAGAAGGGACAGGGCCATTCTTGGCTAACAAATTTACTTTAATGTATGCCAGAAATTGGCGTAAATTATAGTAAATATCTACACCAGCTCGTAGCTGGCAAAGATTTCAGACTGTATCAAACAAACACGCCGATAACCAGATGCCTTCTAATAAATTTTCCGCATCTTGCTCCAGGGCTCTTCTGTCTAAGAGTAGCATATGAAAAACAAGTATTAGTAAATCTGGGCTTTAGTATTTATATTATAGTTAAGTAGTATGATAGAAATATTAATATCTCACCATTATATTATAGTACAGCATTAATATTTATAATCGGGCCTATTCACATCACTTTTTTTCCTTCCCTCTGAGGTATATGTCAGGAGAAGTCCTGACGTATACCTCCGACAGAAGGTATAAATACAGTGGCATACGTCTCCCAAACTCCGCGGACACAACGCTACTTAAAACAATGAGCCAGTTGAAGACCCTGAAGTCACTGTCTATACATGGACAGTGATGTCAGGGGCTTTTAGCTATGGGGTCCCCGGCTAGAGCATCGCAAGAGCTTTGGCTGGGAAATCCTGACTTGGGAAAGCCCTTTACATCACTGTCCATATATAAACAATGACTGTAGGAGATTAAAAAACACGGAATTCCACAGCCAGTGTGTCGGAAAAACTCTTGCCAGAGATTCCGCTCCTGGAGATACTGAAATTCTACTCCTGGAGGAGCCCTGACCATATAGGGACAGTAACGTCAGAAGCGCTAAGATGACAGAATCCCCGGCCAGAGCAGCGGCAACGCTCTGGCCAAGGATTCCGCTCCTGGAGGAGTCCTTGACGTCACTGTCCTTATAGGGAACTTTAAGATGCCGAAATCCTCGCATCGACAACAATCTGGCCGGGAATTCCGTTCCTTTTAGTGCCCCTGATGTCAATGTCCATATATGCAGAGTGACGTCAGGAGCTTTAACATGCTGGAATCCCTGGCCAGAACATCAGCAATGCTCTGGTTGAGGATTCCGCTCCTGAAGGAGTACATGATGTTACTGTCCATATATGGACAGTGACATCAGGAGCTTTAAAAAGCCTGAATCCACGTCCAGAGCAGTGGGAACGCTCTGGCCAAGGATTATGCTCCTGGAAGAGTCCCTGACATCACTGTCCATAGATGGTCAGTGAAGTCAGGTGCTTTAAGATGCATAAATCCTAAGGCCACAGCGTCGGCCAAACACTCTGGCCAGTTATTCAGTTTCTGATGGAGCGCCTGACGTCGCTGTCCATAAATAAAGAGTGACGTCAGGAGCTTTAAGATGCTGGAATCCCCAGCCAGAGCATCGACAATGCTATGGTTGGAGATTCTGCTCCTAAAGGAGTTCATGACGTCACTGTCTTGTCTATATACGGACAGTGACGTCAGGAGCTTTAGGTAGCCGGAATCCTCGGCTACAGCAGCGGCAATGCTCTGGCCAAGGATTACACTCCTGGTAGAGTCCCTGACATCACTGTCCATAGATGGCCAGCGAAGTCAGGTGCTTTAAGATGCTTAAATCCTCAGGCCACAGCGTCGGCCAAACACTCTGGCCGGGTATTCCGCTTCTGAAGGAGCCCCTGACCTCGATGTCCATAAACAAAGAGTGGCGTCAAGAGCTTTAAGATGCTGGAATCCCCAGCCAGAGCATCGACAATGCTATGGCTGGAGATTCTGCTCCTAAAGGAGTCCATGACGTCACTGCTTTAAGTGGCCAGAATCCCTGGCTACAGCAGCGGCAATGCCAGGGATTCCGCTCCTGGAGGAGTCCCTGACGTCACTGTCCATATATGAACAGTGATATCAGGAGCTTTAAGATGCCGAAATTCTCAGCCAGAGCATCGGCAAAGTTCTGGTCAGGGAATCCGCTCCTGTAGAAGTCCATAACGTCACTGTCTATTTATGAACAGTGATATCAGGAACATTAAAAAGCTGGAATCCCCGGCCAGAGAGGCGGCAACACTCTGGCCAAGGATTACGCTCCTGGAAGAGACCCGGACATGACTGTCGCTATATGGACAGTGACGTCAGAAGCTTAAAGATGCCGAAATCCTCGCATCAACAAAGCTCTGGCCGGGAATTCGGTTCCTGGTAGTGGCCCTCACATAACTGTCCATATATGCAGAGTGACATCAGGATTTATAGAGAATTTGTCATCTCTCCTGACATGTTTATTATTGGAAATCCTTGTAGTTCACAAAAAGTTTTTCTGCAGGCCAGGGACTGAGACAAATAAGTGTTACTATTCCCCTTGTCAGGAGACTGTTTCCCTACACTGTGCAATACTGTCAGCGATGTTTGGAGACATCCTTTTCCCGTCCCTTGGTTGAACTTGATGGACATGTGTCTTTTTTCAGCCGTACTAACTATGTAACTATGTAACACCCATTTGTTAATGTCTGGACAAAAAGGAAGTGTTAACAATAGTTACAGGGCGGCGGTAGAGAAGGGGGGCCCAACTTTGGGTAACAGCCCAGGGCCTATTGTCTACTTAATCCGCCACTGGATATACAATTACATAATATGGAATAAAAAGGATGGACCATACACGGAGATAAAGATAATAAGGTCAGATGTAAAAGACCAGTGACAGACAGAGACAACCAACCGTCAGTGGCCAGAATACACTCATATGACCCACAGCAAAGAAAATAGATAAATGGTACGTGCTGGAATACTATGCCCACATGTAAATGGTAGCTAATGGTACTATGCCCACATATGAATAAAGTGCTACCTAAATACAATACACAGACAAAAGATGCAGGCAAAAAAGCCAAGAAAGTAAACTGAAGTGATCGTCAGAAGGAATCAATTGTACAAAAATGAAGGTAAGCACGTATATGAAATGAGGGGAATATGAATAGAATGATAGTACCCTAAAAGAATACATTAATAATAATAATAGACATATATGTGTATACAAATAATAAGTATAAGAAAGTCTCATATATACACAAGCAAAATACATATAATTAGAAAGTGATGTGAAAAATATACTACAGTGATGTGATTAGATGAAATGTGAAGGACTAAATAAATAAATGAATGAAAAATTGATAAAGAGAGGAATTAAAAAGTGAAATAAAGAATAGAACACCACATATAAATAAACCACTTAAAGGTGAAAAAGTGACACCGTAAACAAACACGTGCAAAACAGTGTTGCTGAAAAAGAATTTAATCGTGACAAGAATAAAAATACATATTAATGTCTAGTGACACACCGAAAAATATATATATAAATGTGAGGAGAAAAAATATATATTGCATGCTATGGAAATAATACATTATAAATAAAATAATACATTATGTAATAAATTAAATACATACAAAAAATATATACATATATCTATATATTCAAAGGATATATACCGTATAGCAGACAAAAATAATGTTCTGTAATCACGAAATAATGAAGTGCATATATGAAATAACCATAAAAACAGTATTCAATAAATAACCCAAATAGTATGAAAGAATAATAGTGTACTAATATATATATATATATATACCTGATATATTCAATTTAAAATAGGTCATTATCAGACCCGAAGATACAACAAATAAGAATGACTTATCATTATTAGCCCATAGATAAGGGATCACACAAGGGCAATTCAATGCACACAAAAGTAGGTGTAGTCCAACGTAAACGGCCGAAAAATCGTAAGCAGAATGCCTCCAAACATCTGCCCATTGATTTCAATGGGAAAAACGGCATTCTGTTTGGATGGGCTGGGTTTTTTTACACGGCCGTTTTGAAAAACGGGTGCGTAAAAAATACGGCTGGGAAAGAGAAGTGCAGGTCAAACGTCGCGAAAAACTCCGCAAATAACGCGAGTGGCTTAAAAAACATCTGAAAATAAGGAGCTGTTTTCCCCTGAAAACCGCTCCATATTTTCAGATGTTTTTGAGTTTGCGTGTGAACATACCTTTATTGGGGTTGTGCAGTATTCAGGGTATCTGCAAGGAAAATAAACAGCCGCCCACAACTTCCTTCAACAATAAAGGCTTTTAAATAGGTTCGTTCATTTTGCTGAATATTATCCCCCTGCCCAATACCTTTGTGACAACATCCACATTCAATGTGCAGATATAATAATAGATGATTAGGTTTTTATTTTAATAATGACATAAATGAAAAAGCATTACCAAAAAGTCCTGAAAACTCTGCTAGATACTAAACTTCAGCACATGCTGAGAAATAAGTTCACAGGAGACTTGTTATATGTAAGAAGAAAATTTTTATCATACAGTATGTATTTTTTATATGTATATAATTAATGTGAAGAACATCCCTATACCTAAAGCTGTTGATCCAGAAGAAGGCAAAAAACCCTGGAAACGTTTGGCCAATTAGTATCACAGGGAGAAAATTCCTTCTTAACCCCAGAAAATGGCGATCAGTTATAAACCCAGGATCAAAGCCGCTAATACTTTTACTAGATGTGTTACAGGATCGTATGTTCTATAATAAATACCTATATAGAACCAGACCTAACAATAAACGTTATGGTAAACGTCCACACATATCAAAGAAGAGCAAACAATAAATACCTATAACTGTATGTGAGGACAGATATTAGCACCCCTAAGGGAAAAATATAAAACCAAGTACAACCAAAGAATTTGCAAAAAATATATAATCCTTTATTACAATAAATACAAGAACATGTTGGCCATCAAGACCTAAAAAACACAAACAATTAAAATATGCACAGTGGACAACATGAGGTTTATTGACAAATGGCATATATACAATAAATCAGAAAATGCCAAACAAGAGTCATACTGACAGTCATGCCATGAATGTGTATAATCAAATAAATGTATATAGCAGAAGCCTGGAGCTGTATCTCCAGAAAGATATGCAAAGACTGAACAGTATAATATAGACCCTGGTCAAAAATGACATGCAAAAAAGACTAAGTAGCCAGCACTGAGTGGTCAGTGTGAGTATGTAGGTATAGAAACCAGGAAATCACCTAAAGTCATAATAAGTCCCAGAAGCCATACCAACCAATATATTGCATGCCAGATCAATAAAAATGAATGTCCACAGCAGGAGCCCCGATGCGCGTTTCGCGGTAGCTTTTTCAAGGGGTACCAGCTAGTGAGGTGACCTCCGTTGTATCTATACTGAGTTGCAAGGAAGGTGTGTTGAAAGATAGCGAATGGAAGCACAGATCACCTACACAAAACACCTGAAGCATATCAGGTGTCATGCATTGGTGAATCAAAAAAAGGGGCCGGCACATATCTCCCACAAGCTCCCAATCAGTGGGCAGCGAACCTGCACCATTTACGATGACAAGTACGTATGAGGAGTGAGATGCGCGCATGCGCGTACGCGTCAATCAGAGGCGCAATCCAAGATAGAAAGTCATCGCATATAGATGACGGATCATTCCATAGTGGCCATCTTAGATATGGTCACGAACAGAAATGAGGAGTGCGCTTGCGCGTACGCACCAAACGCCAAGAGCAGATGTCAGAGCAGATATATATGACGTATTGTACCATGGTAACCATTATAAACATAAACAATAGCAGTTAAAGGTCCAATTTAACCCCTTAAGGACACGGCCAATTTTAGCCTTGAGGACAGAGCAATTTTTTTTACATTTCCCTCTTTGCATCCCGACGCTCATAACTCTTTTATTTTTTGTACGATGTAGTTGTATGAGACTTTGTTTTTTGCGGGACGAGTTGTACTTTATGTACGTACCATTGTTTGGTACAAATACATTATCGTTTAATTTCTATAAATTTTTAATTAGATTAAAATGCAGAAAAAAAAGCAGTTGTGCAGCAGTTTTAATATTTTTTTTTTTACACCATACACCGATCATAATAAATAATTGTATACATTTGTAGTACAGGTTGTTACGGTCGTGGCGATACCAAATATGTCTATATTATTTCGTGTTTTGGGACTTATATTTTAAAAAGTTGATTTATTATAAAAAATGAGTGTTTCTGTGTATTTTATTTACTTTTTATTTATTTATTTACCATTATTTTTTTTTTACATTCATTTAACTTTTTTTTTTAATCCCATAAAGGGATTTATCATTTTGATTTTGATTTTGTAACTGTAATGTACTGGCATATATCTATATGCCAGTACATTAGCCTGTTACTGATCGTACACAGGCAGTTGTTAGGGCATACCTCAATATGCCCTAACAACAGGAAATATGTTCAGACAGCCCTGGGGTCCTTCATTGGACCCTGGGCTGTCTGGCCATTTGAGATATGGGCTTTGATCGCGTCACAGTTATTTTCTGTGACGCGATCAATGTGCAGTCCCCTCTCCTTGAACGCCGCGATCAGCTGTCATCGCGGCGTTCAAAGGGTTAACAGCGGAGAGAAGATGTTTCTCTCCTCTCCGCTGTCAGAGCGGGGCCGTGGCTGTGTATTACAGCCGTTGCCCCGCTCTCGATCGCACACACAGAGACGGCACAGACGGCTGTCACACAGGACGAGTATGCTCGTCCTAATGCGCGAAGTGCTCGCCGCTCAGGACGAGCATACTCATCCTGTGTCGGCAACCAGTTAAAGAGCAAGACCAGATTTAGCATGAGAATATAGTGGGACTATAGGATCCACAGTTGTAAACGGACAATAATACACACAATAACAGTTCATACATCTAGAATATTGAGAAGACCACATGTTAAACATTGTACATACATTATACAAATAGCACATCATATAAAAAAGATAAACAATAAGTAATATTTAATATTGTAAAAGATAATAAATAAATAAAATAATAAATAACACCGGGTGAAAAAATGTGCAAAAAAAGTGCAAAGTGAAGTGAAAAAATAAATAAATAATATAAATAAATAAATGACAAATTACACATTTAAAGATGTACATTTTGTTATTTGTTTTAGTGGATTATAATACATACAACAATTGAATAGATATACAATATGTATCCAAAATATAGTGACAAAATATATGAATCCATATTATGTTTTAATGTTTGATGTGTGAGCGGCAAATAGTGTAAAAAGAATATATGTGTAAAAATAAATATAATGTGTAGGCTTAAATGTGAAGAAATAGATATAAAAATATAAGAATATAAAAAATGTGTATAATAAAAGTCAATATGGAAATAAATAAATCTAATGTGCCAAATGTGCTAATAAATTTGAAAAAATATATATATATATATATAGATGTACACAGTATCTACATATATATAATAAATATATATATACATAGATGTTCAGTATGTGCACGGAGACATATATACAGGTGAGAACCCCATGAAAAAGCTACCGGACCAAAAGAGTTTGAACAAATTCAAAACATAATAATGAAAGAGGTAAACCAAAAGCTTAATTCTGGAGTATAGTATGTGGTCCTCTGTGTTCAATTCTGCCCAGCAATTACACCTCAAAACGGACATACATGTAGCCCCTATAGGAAGACAAAAAATAATAGTAGTAATGATATTATAAAATACCACCAGATATAAATGCAGCCAAACAACAAGTGTTGTATACCTTCATTTCCTGCTTGTCTTTGCCTCTGATTCTTTCCTGTTTCCTGGCTCTGCTGCTCCTGCTATTATTATTGACCTTGCTTTATTTTGACCCTGGCTTTACTGACTATGCTCCTGCTCTGCGTTTGGTACCTCGTACACTCCTGGTATGACTCGGCTCGTTCACTACTCCTGTTGCTCACGGTGTTGCCGTGGGCAACTGCCCCATTTCCCTTAGCTTCTGTGTACCCTTGTCTGTTTGTCTGTCGTACACATATTGAGCATAGGGACCGTCGCCCAGTTGTACGCCGTCACCTAGGACGGGCCGTGCAAGTAGGCAGGGACTGAGTGGCGGGTAGATTAGGGCTCACCTGTCTGTCTCCCTACCCAGTCATTACATAATCACAGGCCCATATACCTTTTCTACCCTGGTCCCTGACACAACTATGGACCCCCTTGAGACCCTTGCTCAGCAAATGCAGGGCCCCTCCCTACAGTTCCAAGCCCTGGCTCAGAGGGGCAACCAGCGTGATGCTACCCTGGTAGTGCCCCCCCACCTCACCTCTTGAACCCCACCTCAAGTTGCCTGACCGGTTCTCAGGGGACCGGAAGACTTTTTTCTCCTTTCGGGAGAGTTGTAGGCTCTATTTCCGTCTAAGGCCCCACTCCTCAGGTTCTGAGAGCCAGCGAGTGGGTATAATTATGTCCCGGTTCCAGGACAGGCCCCAAGAATGGGCCTTTTCCTTGGCTCCTAACGCCCCTGAACTTTCCTCTGTTGGTCTTTTTTTTCTGCTCTCGGGCTCATATATAACGAGACTGACAAGACTACCTTGCCGAGAGTCAGCTGGTGACCTTACGTCCGGGTAAGAAACCCGTTGAGGAGTACTGTTCTGACTTTAGGAAGTGGTGTGTAGCTTCTCGGTGGAATAACCCTGCCTTGAGGTGCCAGTTTAGATTGAGTCTGTCGAACGTCCTGAAAGACCTGTTAGTTAGCTATCCCTCTTCAGACTCCCTAGATCAGGTTATGGCTTTAGCGGTACGTCTTGACCGAAGTCTCGGGGAACGACGACTTGAACGTTTTTGTGCTTTCTCCTCTGGCTCCCCCATGATGGCTCCCGAGGTTCCGTTGCTTCGTTCTTCCACGGAAAACTCTGATGAATCAATGCAACTCGGGGCCTCCGTGTCTCCCCAACAACGTAGAGAGCTCTGCAGGAAGAATGGTCTCTGCTTCTACTGTGGGGATGACAAGCATCAAGTGAACATCTGTCCTAGGCGTAAGAATAAGCAGCCGGAAGAACTTCCGCGCCTAAGTGACCATCGGGGAGGTCACTTGGGCTCACGGGTATTTCCCGTGAATATGAAACCTAATAAGATCTTGCTTCCCTTTCAGGTCTCTTTTGAGGGTAGGTCTGCTACCGGCAGTGCTTTCGTGGATTCAGGGTCTTTTGCTAATATTATGTCTGTGGAATTTGCTATGTCTCTAGCTATGCCATTGATTGATTTGCCTACACCTGTCCCGGTAGTGGGTATCGACTCCACTCCACTTGCTAATGGTTATTTTACGCAGCATACCCCTGTTTTTGAACTCATTGTGGGCTCCATTCATTTGGAGCAGTGTTCTGTACTGGTGATGCAGGGATTATCGTCCGATTTTTAGGCCTTCCCTGGTTGCAGATGCATAATCCCACGTTTAACTGGAATACTTGTGATCTTACCAAATGGGGTAATGAATGCATGACCTCCATGTTTTTCTATTAATTTAATTTCTTTTCCTGAGGAGGTGAACACTCTAACTGAGTTTATTCAGGACTTCGCTGATGTTTTTTCTAAAAAGGCCTCCGAAGTGTTACCTCCTCATAGAGAATACGATTGCGCTATCGATTTGGTACCAGGAGCTAAGCTCCCTAAGGGTAGGATATTTAATCTCTCTTGTCCCGAACGTGAAGCCATGAGAGAGTATATCCAGGAATGCCTGGCCAAGGGTTACATTTTCCCCTCTACTTCTCCGGTAGGTGCTGGCTTCTTCTTCGTAGGGAAGTCTTAGGTGGTCTTAGGCCGTGCATCGATTACCGAAACTTGATTAAGGTCACTGTAAGGAACCAGTATCCCCTTCCTTTAATTTCTGATCTCTTCAATCAGGTTCAAGGGGGGCCAATGGTTCTCTAAATTTGATCTTCGGGGGGCTTACAAGCTTATCTGCATCAGAGAGGGGGATGAGTGGAAGACTGTGTTTAACATGCCCGAAGGTCATTTCGAATACCTCGTCATGCCCTTTGGGTTGTGTAATGCTCCCGCGGTCTTCCAGAATTTCATAAATGAGATTTTAAGAAACTACCTGGGGGTATTTCTTGTAGTGTACCTTGATGACATACGTGTGTTTTCCAATGACTGGTCCTCTCACATTGAGCATGTCAGGAAGGTGCTCCAGGCCCTTCGGGAAAACAAACTCTTTGCTAAAACCGAAAAATGTGTGTTTGGGGTGCAGGAGATACCATTTTTGGGTCAAATCCTCACTTCTAATGAATTCCGCATGGACCCTGCCAAGGTTCAGGCTGTGGCTCAATGGGTCCAACCTGCCTCCCTGAAGGCGTTACAGTGCTTCCTGGGGCTTTATAATTATTACAGGAGATTTATTGCTAACTTCTCGGTCATCGCTAAGCCTCTTATGGATCTTACTCGCAAAGGTGCTGATCTCCTCCACTGGCCTCCTGAGGCAGTCCAGGCTTTTGAGGTCCTTAAGAAGTGCTTTATCTCGGCCCCAGTGCTGATTCAGCCTAACCAAATGGAGCCATTCATCGTGGAAGTTGACGCCTCCGAGGTGGGAGTGGGTGCTGTCTTGTCCCAGGGTACCAGGTCCCTCACCCATCTCCGTCCCTGGGCCTACTTCTCCAGGAAGTTCTCGCCCACTGAGAGTAACTATGACATTGGCAACCGCAAACTCTTAGCCATTAAATGGGCATTTGAAGAGTGGCGCCACTTCCTGGAGGAGGCTAGGCACCAGGTAACGGTCCTTACCGACCACAAGGATCTGGTTTTCCTAGAATCTGCCCGGAGGCTAAACCCAAGACAAGCTCGATGGGCGTTGTTTTCTACTAGATTCAACTTTTTGGTCACCTATAGGGCTGGGTCTAAAAATATTAAAGCTGATGCACGCGTAGCTTCATGGCCAGCCCTCCTTCGGAGGAAGATCCTGCTTGTGTTTTGCCCCCAGGTATAATCATTTCCTCTGATTCTGACTTGGTCTCCGAAATTGCGGTTGATCAAGCTGTTTGTTCCCCTGCAATTCCGGCTAAGGGTACTCAGGGAAAATCATGACTCTACACTATCTGGCCATCCAGGCATCCTGGGTACCAAGCACCTCATTGGCAGAAACTATTGGTGGCCTGGGTTGCCTAAAGACGTTAAGGCCTACGTCGCCGCTTGTGAAATTTGTGCTAGGTCCAACCTCCATGATGAATGGCTCTCAAGTCCCGACCAGCGGGCTTACTATGTTCTTTGCCCATTCCCCAGAGACCTTGGACCCATATCTCCATGGATTTTATCACCGATCTGCCTTCATCTCAAGGCAAGTCGGTGGTGTGGGCTGTAGTAGACCGCTTCAGTAAGATGTGCCACTTTGTGCCCCTCAAGAAACTACCCAATGCTAAGAAGTTGGCTACCTTGTTTGTCAAACACATCCTGCTTCTCCATGGGGTTCCTGTCAATATTGTTTCTGACAGAGGGGTACAATTTGTTTCATTGTTTTGGAGAGCTTTCTGTAAAAAGTTGGAGATTTTTCTGTAATTTTGGGTTTAATCCACGGTACTCTTCCGTTTCACCTGGTGGTTCTAAACAATCCCGAGGTAGATGTCGTTCATCGGTAACTGTGCACAGTCTGGGCCCAGGTTCAGAAGAACCTAGAGGCGTCCCAGAGCATACAAAAGACTCAGGCAAATAGAAGACGTTCTGCTAACCCCTTGTTTGTGGTCGGGGATCTGGTGTGGCTGTCTTCAAAAAACTTGCGCCTTAAAGTCCCGTCCAAAAAATTTGGAGTTACCCCCGTCTTTTCGAATACACGACGTGTTTCATGCCTCGCTCCTGAAACGCTGCTCCCCGTCCTTGGCTACCTCGAGGAAACCTCCAGTCCCTGTTCTCACCCCTGAAGGGGTAGAATTCGAGGTGGCCAAGATTGTGGACAGCAGGATGGTCCAAGGCTCCCTCCAGTACCTGGTCCATTGGAGAGCATTCAGGCCTGAGGAGAGGACTTGGGTACCCGCCCGGAATGTTCACGCTGGGGTATTGCTCAGAAGGTTCCATCTTCGGTTCCCCAACAAAGCCAGGTCCACCTAGAAAGGGTCCAGTGGCCCCTCATAAAAGGGGGGTACTGTAAAGGATCTACCAGACACCGCTTCTGTGTCGATGCCCGTGGTTAATCAGTCTGCACCTGCTCCTAGGTCTGATAGAGTGACTCAATCTGCTACCACTCAGGCTGGTAGGCTCAGGAGTGGGAGAACCTATCACAGCCTAGCCAGACGGTTCTAGCTCCCGCCCTCGGTCTATTTATACCTTCATTTCCTGCTTGTCTTTGCCTGTGATTCCTTCCTGTTTCCTGGCTCTGCTGCTCCTGCTATTATTATTATTGACCTTGCTTCATTTTGACCCTGGCTTTACTGACTACGCTCCTGCTCTGCGTTTGGTACCTCGTACACTCCTGGTTTGACTCGGCTCGTTCACTATTCCTGTTGCTCACGGTGTTGCCGTGGGAAACTGCCCGATTTCCCTTAGCTTCTGTGTACCCTTGTCTGTCGTACACATATTGAGCGTAGGGACCGTCGCCCAGTTGTACGCCGTCGCCTAGGATGGGCCGTGCAAGTAGGCAGGGACTGAGTGGCGGGTAGATTAGGGCTCACCTGTCTGTCTCCCTACCCTGTCATTACACCACTCCTGAAGGAGTCCATGACGTCACTGTCCATATATGAACAGTGACGTCAGGAGCTCTGAAAATACAGAATTCCCGGCCAGAGAGACGGCAACGCTCCGGCCAGTAAACTCTGCTCCTGGAGTAGTCCCTGACATCACTGTATATAGATGGACAGTGACGTCAGGAGCTTTAAGGTGCCGAAATCCTAAGCCAGAGTGTCGGCAAAGTTCTGGCCAGAGAATCCGCTCCTCTAGGAATCCATGACGTCACTGTCTATTTATGAACAGTGACGTCAGGAGCTTTAAGAACCCGGAATCCCCAGTCAGGGCGGCCGCAACGCTCTGGCCAAGGATTCCGCTCCTGGAGGAGTCCCTGACATCACTGTCCATATATGGACAGTGACGTGAGGAGCTTTGAAATGGCGGAATACCCAGCCAGAGCATTGTCAATGTTCTAGTCAGAGTTTCCGCTCCTGAAGGAGTCCTTGACGTCACTGTCTATATATTAACAGTGATGTCAGCTTTAAGAAGTCAGAATCCCCGACCAGAGCGGCAGCAATGCTCTGGCCAAGGATTCTGCTCCTGGAGGAGTCCCTGACATCACTGTCCATAGATGGACAAAGACGTAAGGAGCTTTAAGATGCTTAAATCCTCAGGCCAGAGCGTCGGAAAAACGCTCTGGCCGGGAATTTTAGCTTCTGGAGGTGTCCCTGACGTCACTGTCTATATATGAATAGTGATGTCAGGAGCTTTAAGATGCTGAAATCCTCAGCCAAAACGTCTGCAATGTTCTGGCTGGGAATTTCATTCCTGGTAGAGCCCCTGACGTCACTGTCCATATATGGGGAGTGATGTCAGGAGCTTTAAGATGCCGGAATTCTAAGCCAGAGCGTCGGCAACGTTCTGGCCAGAAAATCCGCTCCTGTAGGAGTCCATGACATCACTATCCATTTATGAACAGTGACAGCAGTAGCCTTAAAAAGCCAGAATCCACGGCCAGAGAGGTGGTAGCGCTTTGGCCAAGTAATTTCGCTCCTAGAGTAGTCCCTGACATCACTGTCCATATATGGACAGAAACGTCAGGAGCTTTAAGGTGGCAAAATCCCTAGTCAGAGCATCAGCAAACCTCTTGCCGGAGATTCCGCTCCAAGAGTTCCCGGTGATGTACCTGTGCATATATGGACAGTGTCACCACGAGCTTAAGATGCCAAAATTCCTGGCCAGAGTGGCTGCAACACTCCGGGGATTCCGCTCCTGCAGGAGTACCTGACAACACTGTCCATATATGGACAGAAACATCAAGAGCTTTAAGGTGGCAAAATCCTTGGCCAGAGCGTTGGCGGAGTCCCTGGTGGAGTCCCTGACGGCACTGTCTATATGACAGGGATGTTAGAAGCTTTAAGATGTCGGAATTCCCAGCCAGGGATTCTGCATCTAGAGAAGCCCCTGACATCATTGTCCAATTTGGGGTCTTTATAAAAGGGGAATATGGTCAGGGTATAGAGTCTGGTCTGCGGTCTGTTTTTCTTGGGGTAGTCTGGTCTATGGTCTCTATTTAGGGAGAGTCTGGTTTGAAGTTTGTATTAGAGGGATAGTCTGATCTGGTGTAATGTATCGGGGTAGGGAGATGGACAGGTGAGCCCTAATCTACCCGCAACTCAGTCCCTGCCTACTTGCACGGCCCGTCCTAAGTGACGGCGTACAACTGGGCGACGGTCCCTACGCTCAGTAAGTGCAAGACAGATAACACAAGACAAGGGCACACAAAAGCAAGGGGGGGTTGGGGCAGTTGCCTACGGAGACACCGTGAGCAACTGGGAATGGTGAACGAGCCTAATCAAACCAGGGGAGTATGTAGTAGCAAATAAGAGCAGGAGAATAGTCAGGCAAGTCAGGGTCAACAAGTAACATCGGTCAATCGGGTAAATAGCTGGAATCACAGAGCCAGGAAACCAGATAATCACAGGCAAGGAGCATGCTGCAAGTGAGGGTATAAATAGACCAAGGGCGGGAGCTAGAACTGCCAGGCTGTGATAGGTTCTTCCTTTCCACAGCCTGCAAGCCTGAGTGGTAACAGATCGCGTCACTCTAGCAGACCTTGGAGCTGATGAGGGCTGATTAACCCCAGGCGTTGACACAGAACCTGTGTCTGGCAAACCCTTTACAGTACCCCCCTTTTATGAGGGGCCACTGGACCCTTTGTAGGTGGGCCCTGCTTGTTGGGGAACCGAAGATGAAATTTCCTGAGCACTATACCGGCGTGAACATCCCGGGCGGGTACCCAAGTCCTCTCCTCAGGCCCGTATCCTCTCTAATGGACCAGGTACTGGAGGGAGCCTTGGACCATCCTGCTGTCCACAATCTTGGCTACCTCGAATTCTACCACATCCGGAGTAAGAACAGGGACCGGAGGTTTCCTCGATGAAGCCAAGGACGGGGAGCAGCTTTTCAAAAGGGAGGCATGGAACATGTTGTGTATCTGAAAAGATGGGGGTAACTCACGCCGAAAGGAGACAGGGTTGAGGACTTCCATGATTTTGTACGGCCCTATATACCGGGGAGCAAATGTCTTGGACGGAACTTTAAGGCGCAAATTTTTAGAAGACAGCCACACCAGATCCCCGACCACAAATAAGGGGTTAGTTGAACGTCTTTTATCTGCCTGAGTCTTTTGGATGTTCTAGGATGCCTCAAGGTTCTTCTGAACCTGGGCCCAGACTGTGCACAGTTCCCGATGAACGACATCTACCTCGGGATTGTTGGAACCACCAGGAGAAACGGAGGAGATCCGTGGATTAAACCCAAAATTACCCCCGACAGGTTACTGACCCGGTTATTAAGGGAAAATTTGGCGAGGGGAATGAAGGAGACCCAATCATTTTGACAGTCTGAGCTAAAACACCTTAAGTATTGTTCTAGAGACTGATTAGTCCTCTCAGTTTGGCCATTAGTTTCAGGATGGAAGGCTGAGGAAAAGGACAGATCAATCTCCAGCTTCTAACAGAAAGCTCTCCAAAATAATGAAACGAATTGTACCTCTTTGTCAGAAACAATATTGACCGGGACCCCATGGACACGCAGGATGTGTTTGACAAACAAGGCAGCTAACGTCTTGGCATTGGGTAGTTTCTTGAGGGGCACAAAGTCTACTACAACCCACACCACCGACTTGCCTTGGGATGGAGGTAGATCGGTGATAAAATCCTTGGAGATATGGGTCCAAGGTCTCTGGGGAATGGGCAAAGAACATAGTAAGCCCGCAGGTCGGGACCTGGGAGTCTTAGACCTAGCACAAATCTCACAAGCGGCGATGTAGGCCTTAACATCTTTAAGCAGCCCAGGCCACTGTAGCGTCCATGGCCGCGGGCCGTCTGGTTCACTCACCTCCCGACGCCCGCAGCCATGGATCCATGAGCGCTGGTCTCCGTCTCCCTCCTAGGAGACGCCAGCGCTCACTTCCGCTCCGTTCGGCTGTGTCCCTTAGGGTGCGCGCGCACGCTCATGCCCGGCCTTAAAGGGCCAGCGCGCGCAAATAGGAAATCGTCATCATCATCAACTGCCACGATTTCCTTGCCTTCTAATCCTTGCCTGAGCGTTGTTAGTTTTCCCAGTCTGTCTTGCAAATGGTCCCTTAGTGTTTCCCGTTCCAATTGTTACCCGTGCCTTGTTATCCGTTCCTGTTTCCCGTGCTGTGCCTTAGTATCGAGTCGTGCCACGTCCGGAGGAATCCGCCACGTCCTGTGTCATCTGCCACGTCCGGAGGAATCCGCCACGTCCTGTGTCATCTGCCACGTCCGGAGGAATCCGCCACGTCCTGTGTCTTCTGCCTCGCCCGGAGGAGTCCGCCACGTCTGGCGCAACTTGCGGCTCCTGTGTCATCCGCCACGTTTGGCGCCATCTGCTGCACCCATCTTATCTGTGCCAGAGCTGCGGCCACCATCTGGACTATTCAGGTACCCTTGTGCGGGACATTGTATTTCTGGGGTGTCCTGTTGTTTGGCCAGCTGCCTCCCCGCTACGGCGGTACGGCCTAGTGGGTCCACTACCCGCTCCGTGACAGTATGCTCAGGCCATGGACCCCGCTGGTCAACCTGAGACTTTGACGACACAAGCCATGCTGGCCGAGATGGAGGATCTCCAGTCACGACAAGACCAGCTCCTCCTGTCGGTGGACGCCATAGCCCATCGGCTGCTTGCTCCAACCACAGTCATCACCGCACCCGTTCCTGCGGTTCCGCCTGCTACACTTCCTGTCTGTACCGGTACCAACCCCGTGTTTCTTGCCGCTACCTCCACGCTATGACGGAGATCCGAGGTCCTGCAGGGGATTTTTTATTCAGTGCCTGATCCATTTCAGACTACATGCCAGGTCCTTCTGTTCGGATGACGTCAGGATCGCCTTCATCATCTCTCTCCTTACTGGCAAAAGCCCTGGCGTGGGCTAATCCTCTGTGGGAACATCAGGGACCAGAGACCCGGGACTTGCAGTGCTTCCTACAGACCTTCTGCTTGATCTTTGAGGAACCTGGGAGAGTTTCTTCGGCTGCTGCATCCTTGCTGACCCTACATCAGGGAGACCTCTTCGTGGGCAAGTATGCCATTCAGTTCCGTATCCTGGCTGCTGAATTGACCTGGAACAACGAGGCTTTGGTGGCTACATTCTGGCAGGGACTGTCTTCAGGAGTCAAGGACGAGCTGGCTGCTCGCGATCTGCCATCTACCCTGGACGATCTTATCTTACTCGCCTCCCGAGTTGACATGAGGATCCGGGAACGTTCCCAAGAGGTTCTCCGGGAGAGAGAACTTCCCAGGCTGGATTCTGCTGTTCCGCAATCCCCCTCAGTCACTCCACCAGAGGATTCGATGCAGAGGAATTATGTCAAGTTGTCTACCCAGGAGAGTCAACGCAGACGCACTTCTGGACTTTGTCTGTATTGCGGCAGTGGAGGCCATATTGTGCGTCTGTGTCCACAGAGGCCAGAGAGACCCCCTTGCCTAGGATTGGTTGGAGAGACCACCCTAGGTGGAACGGAACCTAACAGAGCATTCGGTTCCAAATTGACTATTTCTGTGACCCTGGTATCCGGCGACAGGACGCATCAAGTCTCTGCCTATCTTGACTCTGGCTCTGCTGCAAATTTCATCCAGAAAGAGCTTGTGGATCATCTTCAGCTGCCCACAGTTCCCCTGGAGACATCTTTGGCTGTTGCCTCAGTTAATGGACTGCCTCTGCCTGATCCCATCATTTCTAAGACCAAGCCGTTGAAGCTCCAGGTTGGAGTCCTTCATTCTGAACTGATTTCTTTCCTTGTTTTGCCCAAGGCCATCAACCCTGTTCTGCTGGGCCTGCCTTGGCTTCGACTACATGCCCCAGTCCTGGACTGGAATTCTGGAGAGGTTCTCCAATGGGGCTCCAAGTGCCATGGTCGTTGTCTGTTGCAGATCCATCCTGTCAAGCCTTCTCTGCCTCAGTCGTTGGCGAGACTTCCTCCCCAATTTGCTCAGTATGCAGATGTTTTTAGCAAAAGGGAGGCTGAGACGTTGCCTCCACATCGGACTTATGACTGCCCCATTGAACTGGTTCCTAATGTCTCTCTCCCCCGTGGACGGGTATATACTCTCTCCTTGCCAGAGTCTCTATCCATGTCGGCCTATATCAAGGAGAATCTGGAGAGGGGTTTCATACGAAAGTCTTCCTCCCCGGCCGGGGCTGGATTCTTCTTCGTTAAAAAGAAGGACGGATCCCTTCGTCCCTGCATTGACTACCAGGACCTCAACTTGATCACAGTCAAGAACAAATACCCGTTGCCACTCATTTCTGAGCTGTTTGATCGCATACGAGGAGCCAAAATTTTTTCTAAGCTAGACCTGCGGGGGACTTACAATCTAGTCCGGATTCGCCGGGGTGATGAATGGAAGACGGCTTTTAACACCCGGGATGGGCACTACGAATACCTGGTGATGCCCTTCGGACTGTGTAACGCTCCCGCAGTGTTTCAGGAGTTCGTTAACGATATCTTCCGAGATCTACTCTATGTCTGTGTTGTTGTTTATCTCGATGATATTTTGATTTTCTCCCCAGATCAGACGACTCATCGGAGGCATGTCCGTCAGGTTCTACTACGATTAAGGGAGAATAATTTATACGCCAAGCTGGAGAAGTGCGTCTTTGAGAAGAATTCTCTGCCCTTTCTGGGCTACATCATCTCGGGTCAAGGCCTCAAGATGGATCCTGAGAAAGTGAAAGCTGTCCTGGAGTGGCCACGTCCTCAAGGCTTAAGGGCCATACAGCGGTTCCTGGGATTCGCCAATTTCTACCGGCAGTTTATTCCTAACTTCTCTTCTCTGACGGCCCCCATCTCGTCCCTTACCAAGAAGGGTGTGAACGCCAAAGTGTGGACTCCAGAGGCAGAGTCCGCATTTATTAGCCTCAAGAGAGCCTTCACTTCAGCCTCGATAGTCCATCATCCTGACGTATCTCGGCAGTTCTCTCTGGAAGTGGACGCTTCCTCTGTTGGTGCAGGTGCACTTCTGTTCCAGAGGAGCTCCAAAGGAAAGGCAGTGGTATGTGGCTACTACTCAAGACTGTTTTCTTCTGCTGAGCGCAATTATTCCATTGGAGATCGGGAGCTACTGGCCATCAAATTGGCCCTGGAGGAGTGGAGACATCTTCTAGAGGGCGCTGCTCACCCCATCCTGATCTTCACCGACCACAAGAACCTCATCTATCTTCAGTCTGCACAACGACTGAATCCCCGTCAAGCCAGGTGGTCGCTGTTTTTCACCCGTTTCCAATTTCTGCTCCACTACCGTCCCGCGGACAAGAATGTGAGGGCCGATGCCCTGTCCAGATCATTTGAGATGGAAGACACGGTGGAGTCCCTTCAGACTATCATAGACCCGTCCTGCGTTGTCACCGCTTATCCTCTGCAGATTAGAGACATCCCTCCTGGGAGGACGTTTGTTCGGTTGGCAGACAGGAGAAGAATTCTCCGCTGGGGACACAGTTCTAGACTGGCTGGGCACGCTGGTGTCCGTATAACCTGAGACCTGATTGCTCGTCACTTCTGGTGGCCCACGCTACCTAAAGATGTTATGGACTTTGTCTCTGCTTGCACTTTGTGTGCCTCCAACAAAGTGACTCACTCCAAGCCTGCCGGCCTGCTTCAACCTCTGCCTGTACCCAGTGCCTCCTGGCAGCACATCGCAATGGACTTCGTCACAGACCTTCCTCCCTCAGCAGGATGCAACACCATCTGGGTGGTGGTGGACCGGTTCTCTAAGATGGCACATTTTATCCCGCTGACCGGCCTACCTTCTGCTCCTCGTCTGGCGAGTCTCTTCATTCAACACATCTTTCGCTTGCATATCCTGCCTTTTCACATCGTGTCAGATCGGGGTGTTCAGTTTACGTCAAAGTTCTGGAGAGCCCTCTGTAAACTCCTGGATGTGAGTTTGGACTTTTTCTCAGCCTATCACCCCCAGTCCAATGGGCAAGTTGAAAGATCATGGAGAATTATCTCCGCCACTTCATCTCTTCACAGCATGATAACTGGTTTCAGCTTCTTCCATGGGCCGAGTTTTCATACAACAACCACACAAGTGAGTCCACCACCTCAACTTCGTTTCACGTCGTGTACATTCAACATCCCAGAGTCCCTCTTCCTGTGTCGACTTCATCTCAGGTACCCGCTGCTGACTCTGCATATGGGGACTTCCTGCAAATCTGGCAACAGACCCGGTCCTCTATTTTGCTGGCGGTAGATCGCATGAAACGAAAGCCGGATACTAGGAGAAGAGAGCCGCCTCAGTATCTTCCGGGGACTAAAGTTTGTCTGTCCTCTCGGAACATTCGCTTGAGGGTGCCTTCATACAAGTTTGCTCCCAGGTTCCTTGGTCCATTCGAGATCCTGCAACAGATCAACCCTGTCTCCTATAAGCTGCGGCTGCCTCCTACCCTCAGAATCCCTAACTCCTTCCATGTGTCCCTCCTGAAACCAGTGGTCCTGAACCGCTACAGCAAGACTTCCAGTTCCACAGTTGCCCCCAGCGGTCATTCTGATGTATTCGAGGTAAAAGAGATCCTGGACTGCAAAAGGGTAGGAGGAGGGACTTTCTATTTGGTGGACTGGAGAGGGTTTGGTCCTGAGGAGAGGTCCTTGGAGCCAGAAGAGAACTTCAGCGCTCCTGCTCTTATTAAAAAATTCCTCTCTCGCTCTGGCCCCACGAAGAGGGGGCGTAAGAGGGGGAATACTGTAGTGTCCATGGCCGCGGGCCGTCGGGTTCACCTCCCGACGCCCGCAGCCATGGATCCGTGAGCGCTGGTCCCCGTCTCCCTCCTAGGAGACGCCAGCGCTCACTTCCGCTCCCTTCGGCTGTGTCCCTTAGGGTGCTCGCCCGGAGGAGTCCGCCACGTCTGGCGCAACTTGCGGCTCCTGTGTCATCCCCCACGTTTGGCGCCATCTGCTGCACCCATCTCATCTGTGCCAGAGCTGCGGCCACCATCTGGACTATTCAGGTACCCTTGTGCGGGACATTGTATTTCTGGGGTGTCCTGTTGTTTGGCCAGCTGCCTCCCCGCTACGGCGGTACGGCCTAGTGGGTCCACTACCCGCTCCGTGACAGCCACCAATAGGTTCTAGAAATTAGGTGCTTGGTACCCAGGATACCTGGATGGTCAGATAGTGCGGAGTCATGATTCTCCCTGAGCAACCTTAGCCGGAATTGCAGGGGAACAAACAGCTTGTTCTTAGGAAGGTTCTCGGGAGCAGAACCTTGATCAGCCGCAATTTCGGAGACTAAGTCTGAATCCACGGAGGATATGATTATACCTGGGGGCAAAATACAAGTGGGGTCCTCCTCAGGAGGAGGGCTAGCCATGAAGCGACAGAGCATCAGCTTTAATATTTTTTGACCCAGCCCTATAGGTAACCACAAAGTTGAACCCCGTAAAAAACGAGCTTGTCTCGGGTTTAGCCTCCGGGCAGATTCTAGGAAAACCAGATTCCTGTGGTCAGTAAGGATCATTGCCTGGTGACCAGCCCCCTCCAGGAAGTGGCGCCACTCTTCACATGCCTATTTAATGGCTAGGAGTTCGCGGTTGCCAACGTCATAATTTCTCTCGGTGGAGGAAAACTTCCTGGAGAAGTAGGCACAGGGACGGAGATGGGTGAGAGACCTAGTACCCTGGGACAAAACAGCACCCACTCCCACCTCGGAGGCGTCAACCTCCACGATGAATGGCTCCATTTGGTTAGGCTGAATCAGCACTGGGGCAGAGACAAAGCACTTCTTAAGGATCTCAAAAGCCTGGACCGCCTCCGGAGGCCAGTGGAGGAGATCAGCACCTTTTACGAGTGAGATCCGTAAGAGGCTTAGCGATGACCTAGAAGTTAGCAATAAATCTCCTGTAATAATTAGCAAACCCCAGGAAACACTGTAAGGCCTTCAGGGAGGCAGAGCGGACCCATTTAGCCACAGCCTGAACCTTGGCAGGGTCCATGCGGAATTCGTTGGGAGTGAGGATTTGACCCAAAAATGGTATCTCCTGCACCCCAAACACACGTTTTTCGGTTTTTGCAAAGAGTTTGTTTTTCCGAAGGGCCTGGAGCACCTTTCTAACATGCTCAATGTGGGAGGACCAGTCCTTGGAAAACACAAGTATATCATCAAGGTACACCACAAGAAATACCCCCAGATAGTCTCTTAAAATCTCATTTATGAAATTCTGGAAGACCGCGGGAGCATTACACAACCCAAAGGCCATGACAAGATATTCGAAATGACCTTCGGGTGTATTAAACGCAGTCTTCCACTCATCCCCCTCTCTGATCCGGATAAGGTTACAAGCCCCCCGAAGATCGAACTTAGAGAACCATTGGGCCCCCTTAACCTGATTGAAGAGATCAGGAATCAAAGGAAGGGGATATTGGGTCCTTATAGTGATCTTATTTAAATTTCGGTAATCGATGCACGGCCTAAGACCACCATCCTTCTTCCCCACGAAGAAGAAGCTAGCACCTACCGGAGAAGTAGAGGGGCGAATGTAACCCTTGGCCAGGCATTCCAGGATATAACCTCTCATGGCTTCACGTTCAGGACAAGAGAGATTAAATATCCTACCTTTAGGGAGCCTTGCTCCTCGTACCAAATCGATTGCGCAATCGTACTCTCTATGAGGAGGTAACTCTTCGGAGGCCCTTTTAGAAAAGACATCAGCGAAGTCCTGAATAAACTCAGGTAGAGAGATCACCTCCTCAACGAGAGAAACCAAATTAATCGAAAAACATGACGTCATGCATTGATTACCCCATTTAGTAAGATCACCAGTATTCCAGTCAAAAGTGGGATATGCGTCTGCAACCAAGGGAGGCCTAAAATCAAATTGGACGATAACCCCTGCATCACTAACACAGAACACTGCTCTAAATGAATGGAGCCAACAATGAGTTCAAAAACAGGGGTATGCTGCATAAAATAACCATTGGCAAGCGGTGTGGAGTCTATACCCACTACGGGACAGGTTTAGGCAAATCAATTAGTGGCATAGCTAGAGACATAGCAAATGCCACATAATATTAGCAGCAGACCCTGAACCCACGAAGGCACTCCCGGTGGCAGCCCTACCATCAAAAGATACCTGAAACGGAAGCAAGATTTTATTAGGCTTCATGTTTACGGGAAATACCTGTGCGCCCAAGCGACCTCCCCGATGGTCACTTAGGCGCGGAAGTTTTCCGGCTGCTTATTCTTGCGCCTGGGACAGGAGTTCAATTGATGCTTGTCATCCCCACAGTAGAAGCAGAGACCATTCTTCCTGCGGAAATCTCTACGTTGTTGGGGAGACACGGAGGCCCCGAGTTGCATCTGTTCATCCGAGTTCTCCGTGGAAGAACGAAGCAACGGAACCTCTGGAGCCATCATAGGGGAGCCAAAGGTGAAGGCACCAGAACGTTCAAGTCGTCATTCCCTGAGACGTCGGTCAAGACGTACCGCTAAAGCCATAGCCTGATCTAGAGAGTCTGAGGAGGGATAGCTAACTAACAGGTCCTTCAGGGCGTACGACGGACCCAATCTAAACTGGCACCTCAAGGCAGGGTCATTCCACCGAGAAGCAACACACCACTTCCTAAAGTCAGAACAGTACTCCTCAACGGGTCTCTTACCCTGACGTAAGATCACCAGCTGACTCTCGGCTAAGGCAGTCTTGTCAGTCTCGTCATAGATGAGCCCGAGAGCAGAAAAAAAAAGTTCAACAGAAGAAAGTTCAGGGGCGTCAGGAGCCAAGGAGAAGGCCCATTCCTGGGAGCCGTCCTGGAGCCGGGACCTAATTATACCCACTCGCTGGCTCTCAGAGCCTGAGGAGTGGGGTCTTAATCGGAAATAGAGTCTACAACTCTCCCGAAAAGAGAAAAAGGTCCTCCGGTCCCCTGAGAACCGGTCAGGCAACTTGAGGTAGGGTTCAAGAGGTGAGGTGAAGGGCACTACCAGGGTAGCATCATGCTGGTTGAACCTCTTAGCGAGGTCTTGAACCTGTAGGGAGAGACCCTGCATTTGCTGAGTCAGAGCCTCAAGGGGGTCCATAGTAGAGTCAGGGACAAGAGTAAGAAAAGGTATGGGGCCTGTGATTATGTAATGTATCGGAGTAGGGAGACGGACAGGTGAGCCCTAATCTACCCGCCACTCAGTCCCTGCCTACTTGCACGGCCCGTCCTAAGTGACGGCGTACAACTGGGCGACGGTCCCTACGCTCAGTAAGTGCAAGACAGACTACACAAGACAAGGGCACACAGAAGCAAGGGGGGGGTTGGGGCAGTTGCCCACGGCGACACCGTGAGCAACTGGGAATGGTGAACGAGCCGAATCAAACCAGGGGAGTACGTAGTAGCAAATAAGTGCAGGAGAATAGTCAGGCAAGTCAGGGTCAATAAGTAACAGCGGTCAATCGGGTGAATAGCAGGAATCGCACAGCCAGGAAACCAGACAATCACAGGCAAGGAGCATGCTGCAAGTGAGGGTATAAATAGATCAAGGGCTGGAGCTAGAACTGTCAGGCCAGGCTGTGATAGGTTCTCCCTCTCCTCAGCCTGCAAGCCTGAGTGGTAACAGATCGCGTCACTCTAGCAGACCTTGGAGCTGATGAGGGCTGATTCACCCCGGGCGTCGACACAGAACCTGTGTCTAGCAAACCCTTCACATCTGGGGTCTGTATTTAGGGGTAGTATGGTCTGAGGTCTGTATTCATGGGTAGTCTTGTCTGCAGTTTGTAGTAGGAGGATAGTCTTGTCTGGGGTCAATATTTAGGGGGAGTCTGGTTTGGGGTCTTTATTTAGGGGGAGTTTGATCAGGGATCTATATTAAGGGAATAGTCTGATCTGGGGCTCTGTAGATAGGGGTAATATGGCTTGGGATCTGTATTAATCGGATAGTCTGCCCTGGGTCTGCATTAAGAGTATAGTCTGTCAGCTTTAATATATTTTGTATGTGGGGTGTTAAAGTGTTATTCTACCTAATGTTGATAGAAAAAAGTGCGGGCTCCTCCTTCTGCTCGTATGATAGACGTTTAGGGAAGCTGAGCTTAATATATTCTGGCTTGATTCTTCTGCAAATATCAAAATATGATGATCGGAGTCGACCTGTGAACAACACAAACCATGAAAAATCACCCCCAGATGCATTGTGATGTCACACTGAGGCCCATGAGAATTGTGGGAAAGAAAATGACTGTGTTGCCTATAGCAACCAATCAGATTGCATGTTTAAAGTGCAGTGTGGGACATTAAAGCTGTACTCTGGATACTGTGGTTAACTCCACCCCTTTTTTGCCAGCACTAGGTCCAATATGTAATAATAATAAAAATAATAATATTAACAACCATAGTAATGATAATGATGCTGATGATGACAATAAAATATATATATTTACTACTGTAACATACAGGAGCATCTTTAAATAGATCATGGCAAGTGTACTTACAAAAAAAAACAAAAAGGGAGAAGACACGCACTCCTCTAAGGTGATAACGTACAGATAACAAAGTTCAATTGTAGAAGATGAAATGGAGCTCACCTTTTTTAGTTGTGCTATGTCGTTAGCACAACTTAACTTTTGCTCTTCTAAGATATTTATTCCTTTTGGGCTTGGTCACACTGTGCTTGCCTCTGGAGCTGTAACCGAGTCGAGTGGATCCGTGTAGGAAACCTCTTCCTCGTGGTTTTAAAACCATCAGATCATGGCAAGTGCAAGAGAAAAGCGTTGGGGTGTCAAGACAACTAATCAGCTCTTATTTTTTCCGCAGCCTCTTGGAAAATGAAAGCAGTGTCCTGATTGGTTTCTGCAGGTAACATGTCCACTTTTCCATTGCATTACATCTGGTAAATCTCCCTGTAAATGGGGGCCGATAAAAAATGTGTGTTGCTCATAGCAACCAACAACAGTGCTGGATTCATATGGGTAACTCCACTGTTGGTCTGTACTGTTTGGCATACACAATGTATAAAGATGATATAATTTATCCATGTGCTTGGTGGGCACTATAGGGCAGCAATACTCCATAGTATACATTTGTTGCATTTCATGCTGACCTAGTTCAGTTTAAACCTGGCGTATGAAACACCAGTCTTAATACACCCCTGGATGGACTTACCTGGATGGACTTACCTGTATTCTGCCCTTGGTCTTCATCTTCATCTTTTGATCTGAGCAGTGAGCTCCGGCTTATACATGATAGTATTATTATAATGGAATCTTCTGATGTCATAATGTTTATTCAGCTACAGGGCAGCACATGACATCACAGGATGACATGATAGAATTATACTGATGTCATCTTATGATAGTCACAATGTGTACTGAACTACAGGCCACCATCCTGTTGGCAGGCCCGAACAATAACCAGGTTCTCTATAATCTAAAATAAATTAAATGGCCCACACTTACTAATAATGGCATATTTTACACCAGTCAAAGTGGAGGGGGTAGTTGGCGAGATCTGTAGTTGCTATATAATTCTGGTTCCTTTAGTGCATAATAACCCCTTAAGGTAGGAACACACACAGTGTGTTCAGGGCGGATATGCTGCGTCAAGCTGCACAGCGTATCCGCCCTGAACACCGTAGGGCAGGGGTCGGGAACCTATGGCTCGCGAGCCAGATATGGCTCTTTTGATGGCCGTATCTGGCTCGCAGACAGGGCTCCTACCTGTCTATGGGAGGGACAGTGGCGTAACTACCGCCGTAGCAGCAGTAGCGGCTGCTACGGGGCCCGCGGCATGAGGGGGCCCGTGTCGCCCGCCGGCACGGGCCCCCGCCATGGCCGGAGGCTCCGCTAGCAGCCGCTATGGCCGCTACAGCGGGACGCCACTGAACACTATGGCAGAGCAGGGAGGTATCTCCCCGCTCTGCCATTAACTGGTTCCCGACCGCTGGCTGTATTTTTACGGCCAGCGGTCAGGGTCCTTAAAACCCGAGCCATAGACTTTCTACGGCTCGGGTTTTAACTTGCTGCCCGCGCGATCGGGCAGCTGAATGTCGGGTCTCCGGCTGTCAGTGACTGCCGGGGACCCCGAGGAGAGGATAGAAGCAGCTTTCGCTGCTTCTGTCTTCTCTGATCACTTGTACACAGCGCTGAATGCGCGCTGTGTACAGGAATAGAGACAGCAGCAGCGGCGCTGTCTCTATTCCTCCCGGTGACCTCCTGGTCACATGATCGCCGGGTGCCGTTAGTGGCAGACTGCTGCTGGGTCTTACTAGACCCAGCACAGCCCTATTAGTGACAATCGTCACTATGAGAGGGCTGATTTCCCCTGTAACTGGGGCTGCTGTGCAGCTCCAGTTACAGTGGAAAAACATGGTGTAAAAGAAAGAAAAAATATATATAAAGTTCCCCAAAGGTCTTCTTTGACCTTTGGGGGACAGACCATAGTAATAATAAAGTAAAGTGCAAAAAAAATTTAAATAATAAATACACATAAAATACCCACCCCAAAACAAAAACGTTCCCCCCCGCCAATCATTGTTGTAACGCTAGCGCTGACCCAATCACCCTAATATAGACATGTAATATATTAAAATTTACGGTAGACAATGACGATCACAAATAAAAGGTCTATTTTAGGGTAAAAGTGTTATTACCAAAAAAAAAAAAAAACAGCTGAAATGTAAAAAAGCTTATTTTTTTACTATTATTTCAAACTTTATGAATAAAAATTTGAAAATAGCAAAAAAGGTGTGTATAAAAACGATAAAAAATGAAACCTGCATTGTCTACGGAAAAAACGTCGCAAAAATCACGTAGTTAGCCCAACAAATAAAAAAGTTATAGCCATTTAACTAACACGTGCTAAAAATAGCTAAACGGTGTCTGGTCCTGAAGGCGCAAAATAGAGCAAAAGACATGTATCCCCCCCCCCCCTCTCCACAGGACATGTATCCCCTCTCCACAGGACATGTATCCCCTCTCCACAGGACACGTATCCCCCTCTCCACAGGACATGTATCCCCTCTCCACATGACACGTATCCCCCTCTCCACAGGACATGTATCCCCTCTCCACAGGATCTCCACAGGACATGTATCCCCTCTCCACAGGACATGTATCCCCCCCTCTCCACAGGACATGTATCCCCTCTCCACAGGACATGTATCCCCCCCCCCCTCTCCACAGGATCTCCACAGGACATGTATCCCCTCTCCACAGGACATGTATCCCCCCCCCTCTCCACAGGACATGTATCCCCTCTCCACAGGATCTCCACAGGATAGGGGATACATGTGTGATCGCTGGCAGGGATAGGGAGAACGGGGGACTGAAAGTCCCCTAAACTTCTCCATGACAAACCTCGGACTTCCGGGGTCTGTGTCGGCAGCTCCGTAGAACTGAATGGAGCGCCGGTCGTGCTTGCGTGACCAGCGCTCCTTTCATTTTTATTGAGCTGCGCAGACGCCGGAAGTCAGAGGTTTGTCATGGAGAAGTTCAGGGGACTTTCAGTCCCCCGTTCTCCCTATCAATGCCAGCGATCACACATGTATCCCCTGTCCTGTGGAGATCCTGTGGAGAGGGGATACATGTATTTTGTAGGACACACTGTAGGTCGCATTTTTTTGGGAGAGGGGACGCTGTATGGCGTTCCCTACAGGGGGGGGACGCTGTATGGCGTTCCCTACAGGGGGGGGGTGGCTGTATGGCGTTCTCTACAGGGGGGGAGCTGTATGGCGTTCTCTACAGGGGGGGCTGTATGGCGTTCTCTACAGGGGGGGGCTGTATGGCGTTCTCTACAGGGGGGGGCTGTATGGCGTTCTCTACAGGGGGGGGGCTGTATGGCGTTCTCTACAGGGGGGGGGCTGTATGGCGTTCTCTGCAGGGGGGCTGTATGGCGTTATCTACAGGGGGCTGTATGGCGTTATCTACAGGGGGGCTGTATGGCGTTATCTACAGGGGGGCTGTATGGCGTTCTCTACAGGGGGATGTATTGCGCTATCTACAGAGGGGAGGCTGTATGGCGTTATCTACAGGGGGGGGCTGTAAAAAAGGCACTATCTACAAGGGGGGGGGGGTTGTGTGACACCCAGGGGAGGGGGCCCCAGTCAAAAGTTTGCTATGGGGCCCAGTCTTTCCTAGTTACGCCCCTGGGGAGGGATGCACGTTGCAGCCGCACAGCTCAGTATAGTACACATGACTATGAGAGCGGGGCTGCGGCTGTGTAATTCAGCCACAGCCCCGCTCCTGAGTCCTGACATATGCGCGCGGGGTCAGCATCATGTGATGCGGCCGGCGCTGCACTAATGATCTGCGGCATTGAAGACAGAACATGGCGGGCGCGCTACAAAGCACCCCCATGTTGTCTTCAGTGCCTGAACTGCCGCTCATTAGTGCAGCGCCGGCCGCATTACCTCATGCTGACCGCGCGCGCACTTCCTGTCAGGAGCGGGGCAATGGCTGTATTACACAGCCGCAGCCCCGCTCTATAACGCCGGAGATCAGAGAACCTCTCATCTCCGCCGTTATTCCCGTGAATGCTGCGATCACAGCTGACTGCAGCATTCAGGGGGAAAGTGAGAAGGGGGGATGCCCCTGGATCGCATCACAGGGAATTCCTGTGACGCGATCGAGGGCCATACCATATATGGGCAGACAGCCCAGGGTCTATTGACGGACCCCAGGGCTGTCTGACCATATCTCTTGTTGTTAGGATATACCCAAGTATGTCCTAACAACTGCCTGTGTGCTATCTGTCCACAGGTTAATGTACTGGCACATATCTGATATATGTCAGTACATTAAAGTTTAAAAATAAAGTAAAAACAAAGTAATGTTAAATGTAAAAAAAAATACACCTTCACCTTTTTTACAATAAACATTAAAATAAGTCTCAATACATAAAATATTCACATTCAGTAATGGCGCGCACAACAATTTTTTTGCATCATTTATGATGTGTACGCTGTAAAAAAATGAAATAAACACGGCTTTCATTCACTTATTAATGTGAGGCGCGAGGTGCGATGAATTTACCCTCCATGTTCCTCACATTAATAGTAATTAACCCCATCATGTACCTCGCCTATCTGCGCATGCGCGAGTTCAAAGAGACAGAGAGTCCTGGGTCCTGCCGCCGATGGCCATAGTGAAGCGCTCCTGCACGAAATGGTGAGTATATCTTAAATTCTATATTTTAAGGGTAAAAGTTGGGGGTCGTCTTATACGCCCAGTCGTCTTATACACCGACATATACGGTAGTTCTTTGATGGCCTGATAAGCATTGGCGGCAGTGGTGAGCGGCAGGGAGCATGGACTACATTTCCCATAACTCCCTGCATAGCCGCGCCGTCTGCAAGCACGCACCTGCGTCCCCTAGTGAAGCGGCATCTGCCTCCTCCCTTGTGTCTCCCTTGGACATTCCAGAAACCCCTGGCTGTGCTGCTGCTTTGAAGGTGAACATTATAACATGGAAATTGTTACACAGCCTCATGGTCAGCAGCAGTGAGCTGCATCAATAAAGGGGCTGTGTAATACAGTGTGTCCCACCAACCCCCCCTTCCCACTTCACCCCTGAAAATAATCCCACATAATCCATAATATAGCCCCCCCCCCAAAAAAAAAAAAAAAAATATGGCCTTAAAAAACATCTGCCACCCATATTACACTCTTGGGGGCTTTAAATTAATCTCTTGTGGGCATAAGAAACTGATTTAAAGGACCACTATCAGGGCAAAAATCTGTTCTGAGCGCTTTATTACAGCTCTGGAGGTCTCCCAGATGGGTCTGAGCCTCTCTTTTTTGTTCATTTTCTGTAAGACCAACACTTTTAAAAGGGCCACTGACAGATACAATTGCTCCAGCGGTCACTTAGTACACAAAGGAGTGTTCCTCTCTGCTGCACTAAGCCACCGCTGGACCTAAACAATAATTCGCTGTAAAATAATAAAATAGATAATTGACATAACTGACAATGCGTTGTGTGACATGTCCAACATTCCAGCTTCTTTCTTCTGCGAATGCCTCAAAGCTGGCATTCTCTCAACATCAGGTGGGAAGAATGCCAGCTTCCAGTCATGCGCAGGAAAAAGAAGAAGCCAGACTGCTGGACTGATGTCATGCATCGCAAGCTCACAATGTAAGTTATTTATTTCATTTTTTTACTGCTAATTACCATTGTTTCAGTCCAGTTGTGGCTTTATACAGCAGGGAGGAGCATTCCTTGCTGTACTAAGTGAACATTGGAGCGATTGATCTGTCAATGGCCCTTTAAACATATTGTACGGCTCTCGCGGAATTATATTTCAAAATATGTGGCGTTTACGGCTCTCTTAGCCAAAAAGGTTCCTGACCCCTGCCGTAGGGAATGCCTCCCAAAACTTCACACCACATTGCGGAATTTCAGATGCACAAAGCAGCAGCGAAAAAAACCAAAAATGTCCATACTTACCTACTTCCACTCTTCTACGCGTGGTCCGGCCACCTGGAATGACGTTGTAGGCCATGTGACCGCTGCAGCCTGTGATTGGCTGCAGCAGTCACATGGCCCGCAACATCATTCCAGGAGGCCGGACTGGAGAAGAAGCATGGAACTCTGGGCAAGTAAAACTTTTTTTTTTGTTACTTGTGATTTTTCCGGCAGAATCGCTGCAATTCTGTTGCAAATGTCGCAACACACACTACTTTGTTGCGGGTTTAAGCACCAATTTTCCATTTTCACTGTCCAAGTCTAATAAAATCTATGGAACACCTCTGAGATCAAAAAGCTCACTACACACCTAGATTAATTCCTTGTGGGTGTAGTTTCCAAAATGGGATCTTTTTTGAGGTGTTTCTTTTGTTTTGGCACCACAAGACCTCTTCTAACCTGGCATGGCACCTAAAATATAATCTAATAAAAATAAGGCTCCGAAATTCTCTAGGTGCTCCTTTGCTCCAGAGGACTTTGTTTCAGTCCAATAGCACACCAGCCACATGTGGGATATTTCTAAAAACTGCGTAATCCGGACAATAAATATTGAGTTGCGTTTTTCTGGTAAAACCTTCTGTGTTACAGAAAAATTGATTCAAATTGTTATTTCTGCAAAAAATAAAAAATGTGTACATTTCACCTCCACATTGCCTCAATTCCTGTGAAACGCCTAAAGGGTTAAGAAACTTTCTGTTTTGAATACTTTGAGGGGTGCAGTTTGTGAATTGGGGTGACTTATGGGGGTTTCACAAAATATAGGCCCCTCAAAGCTACTTCAGAACTGAACTGGACCCTATAAAAATAGGCTTTTGAAATTTTCTTGAAAATGTGAGAAATTGCTGCTAAACTTATAAGCCCTGTAACGTCCTAGAAAAAGTTAAAAAAAATTATGCCAACATATGGGATATGTGAAATAGTTACAAGCAGATACATTCAAATTTAGAAAAATGCAAATTTTTGCTATTTTTCTCCAAATTTGTGTTTTACACATATAAGCAATGAATTTATCAACCAAATTTTACTCCTGACATATATAAAACAATATCCGAATCGCTTGGCTAGATGAAAGCATTCCATAGTCATTACCACATAAAGTAACACGTCAGATTTTAAAAATGGGGTTCTGTCATTTAGTCCAAAAGTGGCTGGGAAAGGGTTAAAGGAATGTCTAATGACAGCAACCACTTTCCACATGTCCTATTAGGCTATGTTCACACGGAGTATTTTGGGGGAGGAATATCTGCCTCAAAGCTCCAAACGGAATTTTGAGGCAGATATTCCTCCCCCAAAATACTCCGTGTGAATAGCAATGATCGCGCCGTTTTTCGCCCGCGGCCATTGAGCGCCGCGGGCAGAAAACACGCTTTCTCCTGCCTCCCATTGAAGTCAATGGGAGGTCGGAGGCGGAAGCGCCCGAAGATAGGGCATGTCGCTTCTTTTTCCCGCGAGGCAGTTTTACTGCTCGCGGGAAAAAGACGCCGACGCCTCCCATTGAAATCAATGGGAGGCGTTCTCGGGGAGTTTCTGCCGAGTTTTGCGACGCGGTTTCCGCGTCAATAAACTCGGCAAAAGACCCCGTGTGAACATAGCCTTAGAGTATATGAACATCATAGAGTGAATACCCTGCTCATGACACCCCTCTATGAGCTAGAGCGGAGAGTTCCTGCTAAGACTTGATGTAATCATTATTGTACTCGGATGCCTATTAACCCCTTCGCTCTCAGCGACGTACTATTCCATCGTGCTAAGTGCATCGTTCGCGCTCAGCGCCGGAATAATACGTCGCGGGAGGAACAGTCTTTTCGGCCGTCTTCCCGACACATACAGGAGCTGTGACAGCTGCTGTCTCATACAGCAGTTGCCGCAGCTCCTTCAGCGGGGACCGGCTTCTTAGGGGTTAAGCTACCATCGTCAGCCCGCTACATGATAGCGGCCGGCGATGGTGGCTATGGCAAACGGACGCCTAACAATGGCGTCCGGCTATGCCATCTACGGAAGCCTAATGGTTCCTGACTAAGTCAGGACCCACTATGCTTGCTGTCAGTGAGTAACTGACAGCTCTAATACACTGCACTACGCATGTAGTGCAGTGTATTAGAATAGTGATCAGGGCCTCCTGCCCTCAAGTCCCTTAGTGGGACAAAGTAATAGAGTAAAAAAAAGTTGTGTAAAAATAAGAAAATAAAAGTTTTAAAAGTAACATAAGTAAAAATCCCCCTTTTTCCCTTATCAGTCGTTTATTATTAATAAAAAATAAATAAGCAAATAACTATACATAATTGGCATCGCCGCGTCCATAACGGCCTGAACTACAAAAGTATTTCGTTATTTATTCCGCGCGGTGAACACCGTAAAAGAAAATAATAATAAACCGTACCAGAATCACAATTTTTTGGTCACTTCACTTCCCAAAAAATGGAATAAAAAGAGATCAAAAAGTCGCATGTACCTAAAAATGGTACTGATCGAAACTGAAGGTGGTTACGCAAAAAACAAGTCCTGACATGGCTTTCTTGAAGGAAAAAAAAAAGTTATGGCTCCTAGAATATGGCGACACAAAAAGTAAATGATTTTTAATAAAAAGTATTTTATTGTGAAAACGCCATAAGACATAAAAAAACTAGAAACACGTGGTATCGCTAGCGGGCAAGATGGCCGGACGCGTTTGAGCTGCTCTCCAGGGGACCGCTGAATACTCCTGAAATATCCTGACTTGACGGCATGCTTTGGTGATCGGTAGCAGCCGGAACCGAACCACCATAACCCTGACTACCTCCAGTTCAAAGCAGTAACATCTGCCTCCACCGGAAGCCAAAGTAACACCGAGTGCCGAGAGAGCAGCGTGTAAATGCGGCCTAGCTGATCTCCCTGACCGCCGACTGCACCGAGACGCGCCGGCTATACAAATAAAGCACATTCTGCAGTAATATACCGGCGGATACCCGGAATAACAGACGTTCCTGGGAGGACGTCGCTACTGAAGAAGGTAGGGAAGATTAAACCTTGCAGACTCCTACCTTATGAACGGCCCTGAGACCTGCACGACACAGCCGGGCTTTCTGAGTGAGGTGCAGAGGAAGTGAGAGACGCCCAGGCCCCTGCACAGTGCCGAGAGGCCACCCCAGCATACATCCTTCCTGACCACTAATACTCTGCAGTCTGCCAGGAATGTTACAAGGTGGAAAACACAGTAAATAGTCCTGAAATCCCGACATTAATCTCCAAGACTATCCTACATTCTCAGGGACAATAACCTCAGTTATACACTTTCCCCTGCAATACAGGGCCCCATCCCTTACCATGCTACCTTTGGAACACCTTGATATCACGCATAGAAGACATGCACAAATCTAAACTTCAGCCCACTATGGATAGGCTGAAAGAATATGCTCATACAGATACTGACGACGCTGTCGCCACTCCACGTGCCACACGCTCCACACAAGGAAAGGCGAAAGAAGGCGACTCCCAAAGGGATAACACAGAACCTGAGACAGATCCTGAACCCACTTTGCGCCAGGTTTCTGCGCAATTATTGGCGGCCATTAATACCTGTAAAACCTCATTGACAGGCAAAATTTATGAAATAAAGATAGATGTCACATTATTGCGTCAAGACATGCAAAACATGAGAGGGTGTATTGGCGATATGGAAGATAGAGTCTCCCGGACAGAAGATAAACTCCGTCCATTACTATCCACACTTTCCTCAGCCGCTCGTAAGATAGAAGCTAACCATTCTAAAATGGATGACCTGGAAAATAGAATGCGACGTAACAATCTACGCATTATTGGTCTCCCGGAAAAAGCCGAGAGACAGGCTCCCGAAACCTTTGCAGAAACATGGCTTAAAGCTACACTGGGAGATACTTCATTCTCATCATGCTTTATCGTGGAAAGAGCACACAGAGTCCCAGCGAAACCTCCTCCTCCAGGTGCAAGTCCTCGACCATTTTTGGCTAGACTGCTGAATTATAGGGATCGAGATACGGTTCTCCGGCTGGCTCGCCTGAAGGGACCACTGAAACACGACAACGCCACCGTTTCCATATTTCCCGATTTTTCGGCGGAATTACAGAAGCAACGAGCCACCTTCATAGAAGTGAAGAAGAAATTTCGAGACCGTGGCATTCCCTACTCGATGTCCTATCCAGCTCGTCTCCGAATTGTGGCGGACGGGAGAGTGATCTTTATGCATACTCCGGGAGAGGCGACCGAATGGCTTCAGATGCATCCACCACGACCTTGATTTGGACGCTGGGTGATATAAAACATATGAGGGTATTGTGGGGAGAAATATCTGATATGCATTTAACGTTGATTTCCCTTTTTTTTCTTTTCTTATTTTTCAGTTAAGGGTGATTAAATATACGAGAGATATAATCAGATGGGAGTTACATAATTCTAATCTATTGTAACATGTTCACACCTTTATGTCCACTAGGTGTCATACTCGATATATAGCCTGTGGAGTGATACTTAACCCCTTGGTATTAAGGTTCCAGGCTGCTCTCGCCAGGCGTGCTAGTCACATGTCTGACAAACTATAGTCAGGCATTCCCCATTTACTTCATATTTAACCCTAATGCTACATCTCCATAGGGTCATTTTGTTTCTGTTTTTTTTTTGTTCTTCAGTGATACCCTGATCTGGTATTATGTTTTAATCTTACTAACCTATGTCGCAAGTCCTTTCCATAATCTCGGGGACCAGGTCCCTATCTATCATATATGCACTTACTGTTTCCATTACTTGTTATGGCTCAAACTTTAAAATGTGTATCGTGGAATGTGCTTGGTCTGGGTACCCCCCATAAACGTGCATCGGTATTCTCTCATCTGAAGCGTTCCAATCCCCATGTCATTGGTCTGCAGGAGACCCACCTTACCTCTGACAGGTCAGAATATCTAAAAAAAAAACTGGATTCAATGGTCCTGCCACTCATACCATACCTCCTACTCCAGAGGGGTATTTGTCCTTATTCATAGATCCTTGAGATGGAATCCCATTCAAACCCGTAGAGACCCTGAGGGAAGATTTGTTTTTATATATGCCGAAATAGATACCAGGCCCTATGTACTTCTATGTCTTTACAATCCCCCGCAAGCTAATCTATATGTAATCCAGGCAGCTATTACCTTTGCGCATCAATTTCCAACCTCCTTTATACTATGTATGGGTGATTTCAATCAGGTGATGCAACCACATTTAGACCGATTTGGAACTTCCGTGTCCCCGCCCAACCCAGCTCTTACTCCCTTAGGTCGACTGATGGATAGTGTGGGGTGGATAGACCTTTGGAGAACTCACCACCAGGGCGAGAGGGAATACACCTGCCACTCGACAGGACGGCACACACTGTCTAGGATAGACTACTGTTTCGGGTCCCCAAATGTCTCTATTTATGTTTCCCAGATTACACATGACATTCGAGGGGTATCTGATCATAGCCCAATATTGCTCCATTTGGCATTTCCAAGCAGGGGTTTGTTGACCAACTGGAAATTTCATCCCTTTTGGCTGAAGCTGATTGGTTCGTCTGACCGTATTCCAGATCAGATAGATCAGTTTTTACAAATCAATGACTCATCCATATCACACACATTACGCTGGGACTCGTTCAAGGCATACCTCGGGTTGTTTGAAATAGCCTGTATCATATGTTAAAAAAACTTCGGCACGGGTGGAGAGGGAGTTGGAGGAACAGGTCTCAGAAGCAGAGGCAAAATATGTTACAGACCCCACCGATATCCACAGAGCGGCTTGGTTGGGCTTAACTCAATTGTATAAAAGGCAGATCCATCTTAAGTCCAAACATAAACTATTTTTCACCAGACAATATTACTTTGAAATGGGAAATCAATCCAGTCAATTGCTAGCCCATCTTATAAAACGAGCTAATGATACTAGCACGGTGTTGGGAATTCGAGACTCTGATGGATCAATTATCATTGAAGCTGGGAGTATTACATCTAGATTCAGGACATATTATACTGAATTATACAACTCCTCCACCCCTCGCTCTATGGCAGATAATCTAGAGTATTTGGGAGGGCTCACATTCCCTACTTTAACACCTGATCAACAGTCTATGATAGATGCCCCCTTTACACTTGAAGAAATACAGGAAGCTATCCGTGATATGGCCCTTAATAAATCCCATGGCCCGGATGGCCTCCCGATTGAAATTTACAACAAATACATAGATAATATAGCCCCGCTTCTTCTAGACACCCTTAACCAGGCGGCCAACCTACACACTCTCCCTCCCACGTTTTATGATGCTACCATTATTGTTCTTTTAAAACCAGGTAAAGAACCTCTCGATTGTAATTCATATTGACCCATATCATTAGTCAATGTAGACCAGGGGTCTCAAGCACGCGGCCCGCGGGCCGCATGCGGCCCCTGGGGCTCTCATCTGCGGCCCGCGGGACACAGAGCCGCTAGTATCGGCTCTGCTCCGAGACTCTGGAATTCCCTGACATCGCTGTCCACATATGAACAGCGATGTCTGGGGCTTCCCCAGAGCCGGAGTCCCGGGCAGAGCGCTAGTACAGGCTCTGCTCCAGGACTCTGTGGAATTCCATGACATCGCTGCCCATATATAGACAGTGTGTCAGGGTCTTCCCCAGAGCGGAGCAGAGCGCTGGTGTCGGCTCTGCTCCTGGACTCTGTGGAATTCCCTGACATCGCTGTCCACATATGAATAGCGATGTCTGGGGCTTCCCCAGAGCCGGAGTCCCAAGCAGAGCGCTGGTGTCGGCTCTGCTCCGGGACTCTGTGGAATTCCCTGACATCGCTGTCCACATATGAACAGCGATGTCTGGGGCTTCCCCAGAGCCGGAGTCCCGAGCAGAGCGCTGGTGTCGGCTCTGCTCCAGGACTCTGTGGAATTCCCTGACATCGCTGCCCATATATAGACAGTGTGTCAGGGTCTTCCCCAGAGCGGAGCAGAGCGCTGGTGTCGGCTCTGCTCCTGGACTCTGTGGAATTCCCTGACATCGCTGTCCACATATGAACAGCGATGTCTGGGGCTTCCCCAGAGCCGGAGTCCCGAGCAGAGCGCTAGTGTCGGCTCTGCTCCAGGACTCTGTGGAATTCCCTGACATCGCTGCCCATATGTGGACAGTGTGTCAGGGTCTTCCCCAGAGCGGAGCAGAGCGCTGGTGTCGGCTCTGCTCCTGGACTCTGTGGAATTCCCTGACATCGCTGTCCACATATGAACAGCGATGTCTGGGGCTTCCCCAGAGCCGGAGTCCCGAGCAGAGCGCTGGTGTCGGCTCTGCTCCGGGATTCTGTGGAATTCCCTGACATCACTGCCCATATGTGGAAAGTGTGTCAGGGTCTTCCCCAGAGCGGAGTCCCGGGCAGAGCTCTATTATCGGCTCTGTTCCGGGACTCTGGGGAAGCCTCTGACAGCGCTGTCCATACATCGACAATGATGTCAGGGGCTTCCCCAGACAGGAGTCCCAGTGATGTCAGGAGCCCAGCTGGAGTCCCAGGAAGAGCCTACTTGCGCTCTGCCCGGGACTCCAGCTCTGGGGTTGCCCCTGACATCTCTGTCTATATATGGACAGTGATGTCAGGAGCAGAGCTGGAATCCCAGGCATAGTGCCAGAAGCGGCTCTGCTCCGGGACGCCAGCTCTAGGCAAGCCCCTGACGGCACTGTGGCAGCATCTGCGGAGGGCACTGCGGCAGCATCAACGGAGGGCACACTGCGGCAGCATCAACGGACGGAGGACACACAGCGGCAGCATCTACGGAGGGCATACTGCGGCAGCATCTACGGAGGGCACACTGCGGCAGCATCTACGGAGGGCACACTAGGGCAGCATCTACGGAGGGCACACTGCGGCAGTATCTACGGAGGGCACACTGCGGCAGCATCTACGGAGGGCACACTGCGGCAGCATCTACGGAGGGCACACTGCGGCAGCATCTACGGAGGGCACACTGCGGCAGCATCTGCGGAGGACTCTGCGGCAGCATCTGCGGAGGACTCTGCGGCAGCATCTACGGAGGACTCTGCGGCAGCATCTGCATTTAGCGACACTTAAACTGGAAAGCTGGATTGTTGAAATAAGCACGTGGAGAAATATCTCAAATTTTAAACCTAGCGGTATTATTACAGTAATGTAGTATTATTATTATAGTAATATAGTGTTATAGTAGTTCAAATAACTAATTGATTAACAATAATTTTGTATTGTATCAAATTTGAAAGTAATGCGGCCCGTCAACTTCCCATTTTTTCTATATGCGGCCCACTTACCCGGCCGAGTTTGAGACCCCTGATGTAGTCTATAAAATTCTAACGAAATTATTAGCTAAAAGGCTGAATGAAGTCATCCTCTCTATAATACACGCAGATCAAAGAGGATTTATGCCAGGGAAATCTACCAGTATCAATATTAGAAAGGTACAGACCATAGTACTATTGGGCAGGGCACATGACATGCAATGGGCAGTTGCCTCTCTGGACACCATGAAGGCTTTCGACTCAGTAGAATGGCCATTCTTATGGGCCTGCTTGGAACGTTTTGGTTTTGGTCCTCAATTTTGTCAATGGATCAGATTAATATACAAATCTCCTAAGGCTAACGTGGTGGTAAATAATACCCCTTCTCTCCCATTCTCATTGTTCAGAGGCACCCGACAAGGTTGTCCGTTATCACCCGCCTTATTTGCAATTGCCATAGAGGCACTGGCGATTCGGCTCAGAGCCTCCCCAGACCTTACTGGTATACAATGGAAGGGCAGAACTTCTGTAGTAGGCCTCTACACAGACGACATGGTCCTTTTTCTAGATAACCCAAACTCCTCGTTTCATGTGGCGGCCAGGATATTAGATGAATTTTCGAAGTACTCAGGTCTGAAAGTTAATTGGCTAAACATCCGACTCCAGACCCATATATGTCACAATATGGCCTTGACACTGTCTCTAGCTTTAAATATCTGGGAGTGACTATAGTCCAAGATCATGGCCAAACTCGAGATACATCCTTAACCCCATTACTGACTAAGGTAGGAGACAGATGTAGGAAGTGGGCTAGACTCCCGTTATCTGTGGCAGGACGCATCAATTTGGTTAAGATGGTAGTCCAACCCCAATGTACGTATATCTTGCAACACATGCCTGTTATAGTCCCCACATCGTTTTTCAAATCTCTTAATACCTTGATAACACATTTTATATGGGGATCTTCTAGGTCTAAACTTAGCCTAGCCACACTGCAGCGGCCAAAACTTGAAGGGGGAATGGCCTTAACGGATTTCCACCTATACTACCTGGCAGGACAGCTCCGCAATATCCAGGGTTGGGTGCGAGATTCCCCTCTGTCTGACACAGATTACTATTTAGCCTCCCTGGTGGCAGGAAAAAATCTGATTAGCTTCCTGAAATACCCTAAGTTTACCCCCCATACAGACCTACTTCCTATACATGTTTTAGCATTGGCGGTCTGGCGGGCAGCCAAGAAAATACTTATGTACCATGATGTAATCCCGGAACTCCCTCTGTGGCATAATCCCACATTACCATGCCTTCAGTCATTGACTGACACACGGGTGTGGATGGATATGGGAGTCACTAATTTAGGAGATATGTATGATAGTGGTTTAATCCTTACATTCCTACAGGTCAAAGAGATACATAATATTCCAGATTTGCAGTGGTTCAAATACTTACAAGCACGTCACGCCATACAGACTCAATTCCCACCTCATTCCACGATCATCTCAGCGTACCCTCTTATAGGCATACTGAAATCTCAAGGCCCTAAGGGTCTTATTACAGCCCTTTACACACATCTGATCTCGGCCAAAATTAACCATACCCCACTCCCGGTCCTGGCCAAGTGGAAGACACAAATATCAGACCTTTCACTGGAAGATATGACGGATATCTTAAATTCACATTTGACAGTATCTCCGGCTATCAATAATAAACTCATACAATTATACATTATACACCAAGCTTATCTCACCCCAGTGAGATAACACCGAATGGGAAAAATACCTACTTCAGCATGCCATAGATGTGGTCAGTCAGAGGCAGATTTTTGGCACCTTATGTGGGAATGTTCATACATATTAACATTTTGGATGAAGGTATATGAGGTTATTACTCCGTTGTTGCCTAGTCCTCTGACGTTTTCCCCGAAGATAGCCCTACTGGGACTCATTGATGACGAAAACTGGACACGACACACTGGTATTTTTATTAGAGAATCTTTATTTTTGGCTAGGAAAACAATAGCCATGCACTGGATGGCAGATACAGCACCATCAATAATCTCCTGGAAACGATTGGTTAATACTGTTGTTACATACGAACAGCTGGTAAACTCCCACAGAGGGTGTCCGGACAAATTTCAGGGAGTGTGGGGAAATTGGTTAGACTCCAGAGTAGCTCCTGATGATAACTTTATTCCGCAATAGGATAAATTAATCCCCCGATTCTCCGGCAGGGGATAGGGCTATAATGTCTGTGACCTTGCAATGTGACATAGGCGACCTGTTTTGTTTTGTTTGGTTTGATCGATCTATATAAATGTTCCCTTTCATATATGGAAAACAGCATGTAATAATCCTGTAATTCACTATTTGATCGACAATTGACTAGTAGATTATTTTTTTTTTAAATCAGACAAGTTTTTATTGAAAATACAACATGAATTATACATCTTTTTCATTTCTGATAAAGTACAAAGAATCAGTCAACAGGAGAAAAAACAAAGTAACAGCATAACATCTTGTGCTTAGAACCAAATTCCCGTAATTTACGTTACACTTTGCCTTTCATCATCATTAGTTGTACCAGTATATATATCCCTTTCCCTAACCCTAACACCCGAACTCCCCCCCCCTTTCGCAGTACCTCCTCTGTTCCTTGATTCGCCAAGTCCCTCCACCTCTTCCCTCCTTCCTGTACGCCTACCCGTGATCCCACCATACTTTACACATATATATGCGTCAGTCCACCTTCAAATCTCATCTAATGTGTCACATTACTATAGGTGTTCACCCATTTACTCCATTGCTTCTCATATTTATGCATTGCCCCTCTTTTTAGATATATTCGGTGTTCCAGTGATACCGTGTGATTAACATATCCAACTAGCTCAGTCACCTCCGGGGGATCCGCCTGCAGCCAATATTTTGCAATTAATTTCCTAGCATGGTACAGAACCTTTTTTATAGCCAGTAATTCTAGCCCATCTCCTCCTTCCCCCCCCATACAACCCAATAAAAAGATCTTAGGTTCCAGTGGGAAATCTCTACCATATACTCTAGATACCATTCCCTTAACTGCTTTCCAATATATATTCAGCCTTGGGCAACTCCAAAACATATGTTTTATATCTGCTCCATCAAACATACATCTGGGACACTCTTTTGTTGTTCTAATTCGCATTTGCCACAGCACCTTAGGTGTCCTATACACCCTATGCAGCAGAAAGAGTTGCGACCTCCTGTGTGCCACACTAATAGAGATTATTTTGGGCGATCCGATTAATTCCTCCCATTCTTCATCCGCTATCGTCCCTACATCCTCTTCCCATTTACGTCTAGTCTCTACCAACGGATCTCCTAGGAATTTAGCAAGTAGCATACTATATAGCACCGAAATAAGCCCCTTAGTGTCCTGGGCCTCCAGCACCCGTTCCATCCCTCCCATAGTGGAGCAACTCAAATCCACCAGCCTCTCTTGTGTCTGCATCGCATGCCTGAGCTGAAGATATTGGTAGAACCGCCTATGTGAGAGTCCAAACTCTTCCTGTAGCTGCGCAAAAAGCTTAAGAGTACCTCCTTCATATATCTGGTGCATATATCTAATCCCTGCTTGTTCCCAATCCTGAAATCCTTCCAAAATATTAACCTCCCATAGATAAGGATTATCCCACAAAGGCATATAGTTGGAGCATCCTGCAATCCCCAATATCTTCTTACTTTCCCACCAAACTTTATGTAATAGTAGCAGAGTCGGTTTCCCTCTCGCCTCCCTCCGTAATTTATGCGACTCCATGGCCTCTAATAAATTCGTTCTTTGACCCAGATAGTATACCAGTTTCCCACTAGAGTTCCAATCCTCCCTGTTCTTCCATCCTTTAAAGTGTTGTATTTGGGCTGCTAGATAATATATCCACGCATTTGGAATAGCTAACCCCCCCTGTTCTGCTGGTAATTGTAGCTTTTCCATTTTTATCCTGGGGACCCCCCTTTTCCACACTAAGTCTCTAAACAAGTTATGTATTCTCCTGAACCAGTATTTAGGTAACCACATTGGGGCATTGTGCATAATATAGAGAACCTGGGGCATCAGAATCATTTTGATGAGATTTGCTCGTCCCAGTGCTGACAGCGGCAACCCAAGCCAGACTTTGGTCCTATCTGTCAATTTATTCATTAATGGTATCACGTTCAACTCGACAAAGTCCTGCACCCTTGCTGATACCGTAATCCCCAGATATTTAAATTTCCGTACACACGGCACTTCAGTTCCTCCAATCATCAATGGTGTATTCACTGGCTGGAGTGGTAACAGCGCCGACTTACTCCAATTAATTTTTAACCCTGAAAACCTGCCAAACCTCTCCAATATCGTCATTATCACTGACAGTGAATGATCTATCTCCCCCAGGAACAGCAGTATATCGTCCGCGTATAATGCTATACGCTCTTCCAACTCTCCACAACGAAACCCTTCTATCCCCGGATGTTGTCTTACCATATTTGCTAGTGGCTCAATCGCTAGCGCAAACAGTAACGGAGAAAGTGGGCATCCCTGTCTCGTCCCCCTCTCCAACCTAAAAGAGTCCGACATCCTTCCATTTGCTCTGATCCGAGCCACCGGTTCCTTATACAATAATTGTACCCACTTAATAAAATTCCTTCCAAAGCCAATCCGCTCCAATACAGCCCACAAGTAGTTCCATTCCACACTATAAAACGCCTTGGCGGCATCTAACGACAACACTGCTCTACACCGCATGTCCGGGGCATCTGTCTGCAAATTTAAGAAAAGTCTACGTAAGTTAACTGCTGTAGAACGTGCTGGCATAAATCCCGACTGATCCATCCCTACTATTGTAGTCACTACGCGCGACAACCTATTAGCTAGTACTTTAGCTAAGATTTTTATGTCTGTAGTCAACAGAGATATCGGTCTGTAAGAGTCAGGTTGCGTCCGATCTTTCCCATCTTTAGGAATCACAACTATAGCAGCTTCATACATTGTCTGCGGTAAACGCCCTCTGGCGAAACTATCCTGGAACACCTCCAGTAACTCTGGCAGAACCGTCTCTCCATATGGCTTATACAGTTCAGTGGGTATACCATCTATCCCTGGGGCCTTTTCATTCGCCATAGAGCTCACCGCCTCCTGTATTTCCTCTAAAGTAATTGACTCCTCCAACCCCTCCTTCTCTTCCTCTCCCAAAGTAACCCATGTCATTTCTGCCAGATATTCTGACAGAAGATCCTCCGGATAGTCCACCTTAGTGCGATATAGCTCCTTATAAAATGATGTCAACACCCCTAATATATCTCCTGTTTCCTCCACCAGAGCCCCACTTGCTGTCCTTAACTGATGGATGAACGCACTCTCCCGCGCGGGCCGTGCGATATTTGCTAACAATCTGCCTGTCATCTCGCCCTCCTCATTTTTTTTTGGTTGCAGAAATAATCTTTTGTTAACTGCCTGCTCCATCTGATGTTCCCTAAGCAATTTTTGAGCCGCCTTCCATTGGGCTAAAGTTTCCGCATTATTATTGGTAACGTGGCTCGCCTCCGTTATTGTCACCCGGTCCGTCAAATGTTGACCTATTTGCCTTGTCTTAGTTTTTATGTGGGTAATCTCCCTTATATACACCCCCCTTATATTCGCCTTCATAGCATCCCACAGTATATCTGTAGGAACCGTACCCTTATTAAATTCGAAGTATTCTCTCAGGCTCATGGTTATGGTCTCCTCCCCCACCAAGCGTATCCAAAATGGGTTGAGCCTCCAGTGCATTCTCAGCCCGCCCGTCTGTACACCTGTTCGGAGCTTTAGCAACATTGGAGAATGATCAGACAGCGATCGTGACAAATATTCCACCCCCTCCACACATTCCATCCCTATTCCATTATTAAACATTAAATCTATTCTGGACAGCGATCCATATGTAGATGAAACACACGAGTATTGCATAGTAGACGGCCACTTTGCCCGCCAGATATCCGTGAGCCCAACTTCCGTCATGTATTTACCAAACCTTGTCAGACAAACATCTCTCCCCCCCCCCCCCGTTTGGAAATTTATCCCACTCTTTATCCATTATATTATTAAAGTCTCCCATCAATATGGTCGGTATCATAGGCCAGCCAGCCAGTTTCTCCAACACCTCTCTCATTGGCACCACAGAGTACGGGGGAGGCACATACATTACCACAAGTATACATTCCCAATTAAACAATTTACAATGCACCCCAACATATCTCCCATCCCTATCTTTAAAGGAATCTAAACAGCTAAACGGTACATCTCTATGTACTAGGAGGCTAACCCCCCTCGAGTATGTAGAATGAAAAGAATGAAAGCTATGTCGTATCCATACCCTATGTATCTGTTGCACCGTATCAGCAGTAAGATGAGTTTCCTGTAAGCCCATCACTCCAGCGGACTGCCCTTTCAAGTAATCAAATATAGCCCGCCTTTTAGCTATCTCCCCCATACCTCTCACATTCCAGGACAACAGATTTACCCTACCCTCCATCTGAACATTTCTTGCTTTTGACAGTGGCTATTCCTATTACCTCCAGTGGCTATCTGAGTGTACTGCGTTGCAAACTCCCTTTCCCTCCAAAACCTCTCCCCTCCCCCCACCCTAACCCTCCCAACCATCCATAAACATACCCTCCCAAGAGGGCCCGGGCCGATGAAGAAAACTTCACCTCTGTGACCATACAGCTTCCCACTCACTTTGCAAAAACACATTCTTTTTCCCTTACAGTGTTAACCCCAGAACCAAGAGCTTCCCGCTACCTCCTCCTCAATAAACAATTAGCATTTTTAATGACTCCAGCATCTCAGTCTGCCTTTGAACTGACAGCACTTTCCTCACCTCCAACTATCAATGACACATGAACTGCAGCCTAACCTTAGACCAACATAAAACTGCATAAAAACAAGGCCTTATGCCCTCATGTAACTCATCTTCCTCCTTTCATAGCAGAGTCCCTTCTTTAGCCATCCGCCTGTTGATCACGCCGCCGCTTCCTCACGATCGTGCCGTAGGCGATCATCATGACTGTCCAGCCATCTGAGTGCATCTTTCGGACTTTCAAAGAATTGCACGGATCCCAATGCCGCCACCCGAAGCTTTGCAGGATACAGCATAGAATATGGAACCCGATGATTCCTCAGCCGCCTTTTTATGTCCAGAAACTGAATCCTCCGCTTCTGGACTTCTGCAGAGAAATCCGGATAAAAAGACACCTTCACACCGTTCACCCGAATATCTTGCCTTTCCCGGGCCTGTCGAAGAATTATGTCTCTATCTTTATAATGGAGCAATTTTACCAGAACAGGTCGCGGTGGCCGCCCAGGTGGACCAGGACGTGTGGGTACTCTATGAGCTCTTTCCACTGCAAATAATGGGGTCAGTGACTCTTTTCCAAATACCTCCAATAGCCATTTTTCAAAAAAGGAATCCGGATTAGACCCTTCCACTTTTTCAGGGATTCCCACCATCCTCACATTATTTCGTCTTAAACGATTCTCCAAATCATCAGTTTTAGATAAGAGATACTTTACATCCTCCGCCACCGCATTTAGATCCCGTCTCATGGGCAGCATGCCATCTTCTAAGTTGCTGACTCTGCCCTCCACCGCTGTTGTGCGTTCTGCCACCTTCTGCAAGTCATGGCGTATGATAGACAAATCCTCCTTAATTCCCCCCACCTGGCAAATAAGCTTAGCCAGCGTAGTATTACTCAGGCTTACCGCCGAAAAAACATCTGCCAGCGTGGGGCCCGGCTTGTCCAAGTTCTGCATGCCTCCATTCAATCCTCCTCCTGAACCGCCTGGAGCGTCTCCTCCATTTTCCTCCTCCTCCTCCGACTCCATCTGTGCTCGCAGCGGCTCATATCTCGAGCCTGAGCTGCCAGCCTGCTCCTTCCCTCCATCCGACATTCCTCCAGCTGCCTCAGGTTTCATAGGGGCCTTCCTAGCAAAGCGTTCCAGCCTGGATGCTGCCGCCCCTCTCACATCCCTGCTCTCTATATACGAGCACATGTCGGCGCCATCTTGCAGCCCCAGCTCACCGTCCTCTGCCGCCTTAGATTTCCTGGACCGGGTCATAACAGCTTCAATCAGCTCCAGAATTGTACCTGGAGGATCACCGTCTTCTCCCCTGTCACTACAGGTATGTCCGCGTTAGTATAGTGGAGTCTCAGGATAATTTCCAGGGTATCGGCAGCGGGAGCTCCGGTTCCTGCTTCCTCTCACATACGCCGCTAAGCCACGCCCCGACTAGTAGATTATTGCTATAAAGATAGCTGTCTTTAATGGTTATATTATATACTGTATATCTATAGTCATCATGGATATTGTCATGTTATATCCAATTGCTGTGATACTCTGCATGTGATATTTTGAATAAACTAATTTTAAAAAAAAAACACGTGGTATCGCCGTAATCGTATAGGAACGCAGAATAAAGTGAATATGTCAATTATAGCGCACGGTGAATGCTGTAAAAAAAAATTTAATTAAAAAACAATAGTAGAATTGCTGTTTTTTAGTCACCACGCCTCTTAAAAGTAGAACAAAAACTGATCAAAAAGTCGCATGCACCCCATGAAAACTACAATGAATTCCTCAAGGGGTCTAGTTTCCAAAATAGGGTCACTTTTGGAGGGTTTCCACTGTTTTGGAACCACAAGACCTCTTCAAACCGGACATGGTACCTAGGTGGTCCTCTAGGTGGTCCTTTGCTTCGGAGGCCGGTTCTTCAGTCCATTACCACACTAGGGCCACATGTGGGATATTTCTCAAAACTGGAGAATCTGGGCAATAAGTATTGAGTTGCGTTTCTCTGGTAAAACCTTCTGTTTTACAGAAAAAAAAATTAATAAAAAGGATTTTCTGATAAAAAAAATTAAATATGTAAATTTCACCTCTACTTTGCTTTAAATTCCTGTGAAACACCTAAAGAGTTAATAAACATTCTAAATGCTGTTTTGAATACTTTGAGGGGCCTAGTTTCTAAAATGGGATGTTTGATGGGGGTTTCTAATATATAGTCTCCTCAAAGCCACTTCAGAACTGAACTGGAACCTAAAAAAAATAAAAAAATAAAAGAGGCTTTTTCTTATGCCACACCCCGATGTAATGAGCAGTGCCCACCCCGAGATTACCCCAGTTTTGACCGTTTGTATAAACGGAGACCCATATTAGATCATTTCATTGCCCGGTTTTTCAAAGCATACACCCCCGAGAAGTGTATTTCTATTGATGAGTCCCTGGTACATTTTAAAGGGAGGCTTCAATTCTGCCATTACCTGCCGAGTAAGAGGGCTAGGTATGGCGTGAAGATGTATAAGCTGTGCAAGAGTGCATCAGGGTATACTTACAAATTTAGGATGCATGAAGGGAAGTATTCAGCCCCCAGAATGCCCCCCCCCCCTTACTGGGAATTAACCCAAAAATTGTGTGGGATTTGGTGCACCCACTGCTGGACCAGGGTTACCACCTCTACCTGGATAATTTTTATACCATCGTCCCACTCTTCAAGTGCCTCGCTTCCAGAAGTCCTGCAGCATGCGGCACTGCTAGAAGAAATCTGAGAGGCCTCCCTAAGACACTGCTTGGGCAAACAAGAAGGGGTGAGAGCAGGGCACATTCTAGCAGCAACATATTGTGTGTCAAGTACAAGGACAAGAGAGATGTCCTTGTATTGACAACAATATATGGCCAAACCAGTACCCATGTACCTGTATGAGGTACCAGTACAGAGACCCCCAAACCAGACTGCATCCTGGACTACAATAGGTACATGGGAGGGGTGGACTTGTCAGATCAAGTCCTGAAGCCCTACAGCGCCATGCGGTGTGGTATAAGAAGCTGGCCGTGCACATCATACAGATGGCATTGTACAATGTGTACGTGCTACGTCGATGTGCAGGCCAGACGGGAACTTTCCTGGAATTTCAAGAGGTGGTTATCAAGAAACGAATCTTTAGGGACCAAAGTCTGCTATAAGAGGGGGATAAGGTAAGACACAATATATCACAATGTGACATGTGGCCCGAAAAAACAGGGCTCTGTATGAAAGTGTATTAAAATTTATCATACATCCCTTGATTTTCAATCTATCCCAGTTTTACTTACCCTGATGTACTGATCTAAGCTTATCCCCTTCATCTTTCCCCTCTGGGCCCTGCTGTGTGCCCAGGCAGCTTTTAACAGCCACATGTAGGGTATTGCCATACCCGGTTGAACCCACATTACAGTTTACGGGATGTATGTCTCTGGTGGCACATGCTGGGCACAATATATCGGGCACTGAAATGGCATATATGTATAGAAAATTGCAAATCTCACTCTGCACCATCTGCTGTGCATTATCTTTTACACAATACCTGTGGGGTCAAAATGCTCACAACACCTCTAGATGAATGCCTTAAGGGGTGCAGTTTTTAAAACGGGGTCACATCTTGGGGGTTTCAACTGTACTGGTATCTCAGAGGCTTCTGCATACATGACTTAACACCAGAAAATCCCCAGTAGGCCAAATGGTTGTCCTTTCCTTCTGAGCCCTCCTATGAGCCCAAACGGCAGTTTATCACCACAAATGGGGTATTGCTGCACTCAGGAGAAATTGGGCAACAAAATGGGGTATTTTATTCCTTGTGAAAATAAGAAATTTTGAGCCAAAACGACATCTTATTGGAAAAAATTTCATTTTTTTTTTAATTCACAGCCCAATTCAAATACATTCTGTGAAAAAACTGTGGGGTCTAAATGGTCACAAAACCCATAAATGAATTCCTTGAGGGATGTAGTTTCCAAAATGGTGTCACTTCCCGGTGGGTTTCCATTGCTTTGATACGTCTGGGGCTCTGAAAATGCGACATGGCACCCGAAAACCAATCCAGCAAAATCTGGACTCCAAAGAAAACATAGCGCTCCTTTCCTTCTGATCCATCCCATGGGCCCAAACGGCAGTTTATCACCACAAATGGGGTATTGCCGCACTCAGGAAAAATCAGGCAACAAAATGGGGTATTTTATTCCGTCTGAAAATCAGAAATTTTGATAAAAAAATGACATCTTATTGAAAAAAATGACTTTTTTAAATTTCACATCCCAATTCACGCGCTGTGAAAAAACTGTGTGGTCAAAATAGTAACAACAACCATAAATGAATTCCTTGAGGGGTGCAGTTTCCAAAATGTGGTTACTTTTGGGGGATTCCTACTTTTTTGGCACCTCAACACCTCTTCAAACCTGGCATGCTGCCTAAAATATATTCTAATAAAAAAGAGGTCCCAAAATGCACTAGGTGCTTCTTTGCTTCTTGGGCTTGTGTTTTAGTCCACGAGCGAACTAGAGCCACGTGTGGGACATTTCTAAAAACTGCAGAATCTGGACAATACATATTTAGTAGTGTTTCACTGGTAACACCTTCTGTTTCTATCTCTGGAGGGCACTGCATAAATATTGCCACATACCCTATAAACAACAATATATACCACAAACCAAAAACAATACGTGTATGTATGTATATGCGGCAAAAAATACTATAGAATCAGTATGTATATCACAAAAGTATACATTTTATTCACAGTAAATACACTTCATAAATGATAAAAACACTTAAAAAAGCATAAACATGCTCTACAAATTCTTAGAGGGGGAGAGAGTTGCCACCCTAATAAGTGACAAACCAACAAATATCCCCACACTTCCACCAATTCCCCTAAACATGCATTTGAGTTGTATAAGCATGAGTCTGAGAAAAATATTGCATCAAACCGTTTGCTGGAAACAGCATAATCCCATGATAGTTAGAAAGTGGAAGAGTGGGCTGAATGCCCCACGCGTATCGCCACAAATGTGGCTTCCTCAGGGGTAATTTTCTGTAATGAAGTGTCTCTACTATATATAATCATATAATTAGTTGTAATTATTAAATAGTCTGTGCACAATCAAGCACACTTACCTGGTTCTCTCCCCCGTGAACACCATGCTGCCGCCAACAACGGCGTCTGCTCATGTCTGGAGCGCATGTGCCAGGGCCGCAACCACTGTCACGTAAAGCGGCTCCCCGCGCATGCGCAGCACCACAAGCAGAGCAAGGAAAGCGGCCGTCGTTCGCGCTGGTGAGCTTTGCGCAGGCGCAGAGCGAAGGATGAAGCCGCGCAGGCAGCAGATGTCACAGAGTGACACACAGAAATACATTGGAGAGCCAGAATCAGTAAGTACATAGTGTCCTGTCACATTTAAGGCATACTATATATCGCAACATAAATGATTGTGATGGAGCAATTTAAAGTATGTGTGTATAAGATAAATAAATATGTAAGACCCATATATTCAAATATGGGACGTTGGTACCAACATAAGGAATAATGAGTTGCAATATAAAAAAAATTATATTACTCATCACCATTCATTAGACAACAGAAAGTGACAAAATAATGTTATATATGTTCATCAACTGTATTGTAATGACCGTTTAGATGTATGCATATGTCAAACAAGTAAGTTGAACATGTGTTGGTTCTAAATGTAAAAAGAAAAAAGCTTATAATATATAAAGGTGTATGTGGTGTGTGCTCCGCGACAATTGCTGCCTGCTGCAAGTTCCTCAAAGTGCATGAGACCCATCGAGAGAGAGAAAACAGTAAGAAACCATAGTGGCAAAATAGGGGAGTTATCCCACAAAAGCGAATGCAAGAGATTATTTACGACAATACACATTCCTGTTTTTCAACACTATTTGTTAGGAGGTTTTTTCTCTTCTTCATCTTTGTTTGCGGTCTTCATATTCTGGAACTAATATACACCGCGTTCCAAATTATTATGCAAATGTTATTTTTCGCTGATTTTCCTAAATAGTCGATGCAAATGATAGTCAGTATAATCTTCAAGCCATCAACTGTTGGAGTATAATGAGAATTTTATTGAACAAATCTCCTAATGATAACAGAATTTTGTTTAGAAGTAAAAACCTCAAAATGCACTGTTTCAAATTATTATGCACAACAGAGATCAAAACATTTTAAAGGTTATAAAGAGAACTAAAATGATAATTTGTTGAATTTGCAGCATCAGGAGGTCATATTTACAGAAATCAAAAGCTCTTTCAATCAAAAAAAAACAAATTACATGTTAACATAGGACCCCTTCTTTGATATCACCTTCACAATTCTTGCATCTATTGAATTTGTGAGTATTTGGACAGTTTCTGCTTGAAAATCTTTGCAGGATGTCAGAATAGCCTCCCAGAGCTTCTGTTTTGATGTGAACTGCCTCCCACCCTCATAGATATTTTGCTTGAGGATGCTCCAAAGGTTCTCAATAGGGTTGAGGTCAGGGGAACATGGAGGCAACACCTTGAGTTTCTCTCCTTTTATGCCCATAGCAGCCAATGACACAGAGGTATTCTTTGCAGCATGAGATGGAGCATTGTCATGCATGAAGATAAGTTTGCTACGGAAGGCACGGTTCTTCTTTTTGTACCACGGAAGAAAGTGGTCAGTCATAAACTCTACGTACTTTGCAGAGGTCATTTTCACACCGTCGGGGACCCTAAAGGGGCCTACCAGCTCTCTCCCCATGATTCCAGCCCAAAATATGACTCCGCCACCTCCTTGCTGACGTCGCAGCCTTGTTGGGACATGGTGGCCATTCACCAACCATCCACTACTCCATCCATCTGGACCATCCAGGGTTGCACGGCACTCATCAGTAAACAACATGGTTTGAAAATTAGTCTTCATGTATTTCTGAGCCCACTGCAACCATTTCTGCTTGTGAGCATTGTTTAGGGGTGGCCGAATAATAGCTTTATGCACACTTGCAAACCTCTGGAGGATCCTACACCTTGAGGTTCGTGGGACTCCAGAGGCACCAGCGGCTTCAAATACCTGTTTGCTGCTTTGCAATGGCATTTTAGCAGCTGCTCTCCTAATCCTATTAATTTGTCTGGCAGAAACCTTCCTCATTATGCCTTTATCTGAACGAACCCGTCTGTGCCCTGAATCAGCCACAAATCTTTTCACAGTACGATGATCACGCTTACGTTTTCTTGAAAATTCAGTGTTTTCATACCTTTTTGGGCAAGTTATAAGCATTTTTATATTTATGCAAATGAGCCTTTCTTAAGTACAACTGGGCGTGTTTAAAGTTATGTCCAAGTGGGCGTGTATTGTGTGTGTACATCTGGGCGTTTTTACTTGTTTTACTAGCTGGGCGTTGTGAATAGAAGTGTATGATGCTGACGAATCAGCATCATCCACTTCTCTTCGTTAACACCCAGCTTCTGGCAGTGCACAGACACACAGCGTGTTCTCGAGAGATCACGCTGTGACGTCACTTCCTGCCCCAGGTCCTGCATCGTGTCGGACGAGCGAGGACACATCGGCACCAGGCGACAGAGGCTACATCGACTTACCTGCAAACGCCGATGCTGCTTCAGAATCAACTGTAGTCTCTGGTGCCGATGTGTCCTCGCTCGTCCGACACGATGCAGGACCTGGGGCAGGAAGTGACGTCACAGCGTGATCTCTCGAGAACACGCTGTGTGTCTGTGCACTGCCAGAAGCTGGGTGTTAACGAAGAGAAGTGGATGATGCTGATTCGTCAGCATCATACACTTCTATTCACAACGCCCAGCTAGTAAAACAAGTAAAAACGCCCAGATGTACACACACAATACACACCCACTTGGACATAACTTAAAACATGTACTGTAATCTACATTGGAGGGCCGATCTGCTGCAATACGAGATAGGGGTTTGAAAATCTGGTGACAGAGCCTCTTTAAATAGTTTTCCTTTGATTGGGCACACCTCGCAAACTAATTATCACAGATGTCTGAGATTGATTACAATGATCCAAAGAGCCCTAAGACACAATACCATCCATGAGTTTAATTGAAAAACTAATAATTAAATGTTTATGACACTTAAATCCAATGTGCATAATAATTTGGAACACGGTGTAGTTAGAGATGTTGATGTCACCTAGAAAGATATAAATGACTTTTAATGGTTTAGAAGAAATTCCTTGTTGTTTATCTCGATGACACTAGGAACCCGATATATTTTATCTATATATATATATATATATATATATATATATATAGATATATATATATATAGATATATATATATATATATATATATATATATATATATATATACATATATATATAAGAAATAAGTAATGATTAACTTTAAACAATAATAAATGTGTAGGGTGTGCTGAATGTGATTACAATACATTAAGGGCCAGAATGGCCAAAATAATTGTGCTGTGTGAAAATTATTTGACAGTGACTGATGTGTTTAAGAAGCTAAGTGACCATAAACTAGCTATATGTGTGTAAACTAACTATATGTGTGTGAACTAAAATAAGCTGAGTGAATGTGAAGGGGGAAAAAAAAGAAATAAAATAAATTTGAATTTATACTTTGTAAAATCCTGTATACAAAAGTTATTCATTCATGCCCCTAGGAGCTATACATCCAACGTTATAAAGCCATCTAGATTCATGTTGTAGAAGTCTAGGTATAATATTGCCTCCTCTAATGTTATTCTGTATGGATTCTAAACCTGTAACTTGTAAGCTGGTAGTCTTACCTTTATGTTTTTGTAGAAAGTGTAAAGCCACTGAGGTCAATGTCTTGTCTTGTTTGAAATCCCTGTCAGCCTGGGTGATGGTTGATATGTGTTGTTGTATTTTCTCTTGCGTAGCTCTTGGCTCGTTTGGCCTATATAAACTTTTGGACAGGAACATGTAAGTGCATTAATCACATTTTTTGTTCGACAGTTAATGTATGATTTCAATTGAAATTGTCTTTGATCCAACGGATCTACAAATACATCAGTGGGGTTTACAAATCGGCAAACATTGCAATCACCACAGGCGTATGATCCTTTAAACTTGACTCCCCTCCCCAATTTTACCTTCGGTCTAGAAAAGTGACTCCGTGTAACACGGTCTCTCAGGTTACGTGCCCTTCTAGCTGTTAGTAGGGGTCTTTCAGTAATGTACGGGTTCAATTTTGGTTCACATAGAAGAATATTCCAGTTTCTATCCAGAATGCGAGTCACATCTTTCCATTGGTTATTGTATGTTGTGATGACTCTAAGTTTATTGTCCTGAGTACGACATTTCGTTTTAAAAGTCTCAGCCCTATCGCTGTTTAAAGCTTTTTGAAACGCTTGTGTAATGACCTTATGGGGGTAAACTCTTACCTTAAATCTGTTGCTCAGATCCTTTGCATGTTCTTTAAAGTCATCTTCCCCACTGCAATTTCTTCAAATTCTTATGAATTGCCCTGTCGGTATTCAGTTTTTTAGATGCGGTGGATGGAAACTTTGATAATGCAGAAGACTATTAGTAGATGTTTCCTTACGATATAAGGTAGTCTTGATTCTTGATCCATGTATCCTGATTTTCAAATACAGAAACTCAACCATTTCTCTTGATGTTTTCGCTGTTAGATATATGTTCCATGGATTACCATTCAGTTCTTCTATATAGAGTCTGCATTCCTCTTCCGTACCTGTCCAAAAACTGAGAATGTCATCTATAAATCGAAACCATTTGATGACATGTTGTTTATATTGCACCGATTGGTACACGTGTGTCTCCTCCCACCAACCAAGGAAGAGGTTGGCGTATGAGGGGGCACATCGTGCACCCATTGCCGTACACGAAATTTGTCGGTAGAAGGTTCTGTCAAATACGAAATAATTGTGGCCCAGAATAAATTCGAGAAGATAGAAAAGAAAGGAGTCATGTTGTCTATTCGATGACGTTTGTCGATTAAGATAGTATGTTACTGCCCTTAACCCCCAATGATGGAGGATGATGGTATAAAGAGACTCCACATCTAAAGAGATAAGTAAGGTATCCTCCGGTACTTCTAGGTCCTGTAGTTGTTCTATTAGATGCATAGAGTCTCTTATATGGGAGGTCAGATGCAAAACCATAGGTTGTATAAAAATGTCTGTATAAGCACAGGCTTTTTCACAAAGACTGCCTATTCCAGCCACAATGGGCCTACCCGGGGGATTTGTCAATGATTTATGTACCTTAGGAACCAAATAAAACGTGGGTACAGTATGTTTGTTAATTTTAAGGTACTTACTCTCGTCGTTAATAATCCCATACCGATAAGCTGCATCGATGAGTGAATCCAATTTTCTTTTGAAAATGTCAGTGGGAACAGAAGGTAGTACCTGATAAAAAGATGTGTTGGTTAATTGTCTCTGTGCTTATTTGGTATACTGTTCAATACCCCATAGCACGATGTTACCCCCCCCCCCCCCTTATCAGCTTCTTTAATGATGAGCGCATCATTTTGACTTAAAGAAGAGAGAGCCAGTCTCTCGACTTTGGTCAAATTGTCCTGTTGGTGTTTGAATATCTTCAATTTTTTAATGTCTCTCGACACAGATTCAAAACAAATCTGGATTGAGGGGAATAATTTAAATGATGGTGTCCTATGTGAGGGAATTTTGCAAGGGAATTTTTTCTTACCAAGCGTGTCTCCACTTTCATTTTCCTTGAGTAGGTCCAATAGATCCCGGAATACTTGTCGATCTACCTCTGGTAGATTATCAATCATCGAAGGCTGATGATATACAGTTTTAAACATGAGTTCTCTGCAAAAAAAAATGCATGTTTAGGGGAATTGGTGGAAGTTTGGGGATATTTGTTGGTTGGCCACTTATTAGGGTGGCAACTCTCTCCCCCGCTAAGATTTTGTAGAGCATGTTTATGCTTTTTTAAGTGTTTTTATCATTTATGAAGTGTATTTACTGTGAATAAAATGTATACTTTTGTGATATACATAGTGATTCTATGGTAAAACCTTCTGTGTTACAGAAAAAAAAATAGAATAAAATTGAAATTCAGCAAGAAAAGGGAAATTTAAAAATTTCACCTCCACTTTGCTTTAATTCCTGTGAAATGCCTAAAGGGTTAAAAAATACTTTCTAAATGCTGTTTTGAATACTTTGAGGGGTTTAGTTATTAAAATGGGGTGTTTATGGGGGTTTCTAATATATAGGCCCCTCAAAGCCACTTCAGAACTGAACTGGTACCTAAAAGAAAAGGCTTTTGATATTTTCTTAAAAATATGAGAAATTTATTATTATGTTCTAAGCCTTGTAACGTCCAAGAAAAATAAAAGAATGTTAATAAAACAATGCCAATCTAAAGTAGACTTATGGGAAATGTGAACTAGTAACTATTTTGGGTGGTATAACCATCTATTTTACAAGCAGATGCATTTAAATTCAGAAAAAAGCAATTTTTTCTAAATTTTCTCTAAATTTTGCAATTTTTCACAAATAAATACTGAATATATCGACCGAATTTTACCACTAACATAAAGCCCAATGTCTCACGAGAAAACAATCTCAGAATCGCTTGGATAGGTTTAAGCATTCCGACGTATTACTACATAAAGTGAAATATGTCAGATTTGAAAAATGGGCTCTGAGCCTTAAGGCCCAAACTAGGGTGCATCCTTAAGGGGTTAAAGGGGTTGTCCAGAATTTGCAAAACATGCTTTCTTCCATAAACAGCGCCACACTTGTCAATAGGTTGTATCTGGTATAGCAGCTCAGCTCCCTTGAAGTGAATGGCCTATTTACTGCAATACCACACTGAACCTGTGAACAGGTGTGGCTCTGTTCTTTAAAGAAATCAGCCATGTATTTCTAAGGGTATGTTCACACAGCCTATTTTCGGCCGAAAAATCGTAAGCAGAATGCCTCCAAAAATCTGCCCATTGATTTCAATGGGAAAAACTGAGTTGTGTTCCGATGGGCCGTTTTTTTACGCGCCCGTTTTTCAAAACGGCCGTGGAAAAAAACGGCCGGGAAAAAGAAGTGCAGGTCACTTCTTGGGACTTTTTTGGAGCCGTTTTTCATAGACTCTATTGAAAACAGCTCCAAAAAACGGCCATAAAAAACGCAGCGAAAAACTCGAGTGGCTTAAAAAATTTCTGAAAATCATGAGCTTTTTTCCCTTGAAAACAGCTCTGTATTTTCAGACGTTTTTTGAGTTTGGGTGTGAACATACCCTAAGGGTATGTGCACACACACTAATTACGTCCGTAATTGACGGACGTATTTCGGCCGCAAGTAGTGGACCGAACACAGTGCAGGGAGCCGGGCTCCTAGCATCATACTTATGTACGATGCTAGGAGTCCCTGCCTCTCCGTGGAACTACTGTCCCGTACTGAAAACATGATTACAGTACGGGACAGTTGTCCTGCAGAGAGGCAGGGACTCCTAGCATCGTATATAACTATGATGCTAGGAGCCCGGCTCCCTGCACTGTGTTCGGTCCGGTACTTGCGGCCGAAATACGTCCGTCAATTACGGACGTAATTAGTGTGTGTGCACATACCCTAATACTGCACAACCCAATAAAGGTATCTGCTGGGAAAATAAACAGCCGCCCACAACTTCCTTCAACAATAAAGGCTTTCATAGGTTCGTTCATTTTGCTGAATATTATCCCCCTGCCCAATACCTTTGTGACAACATCCACATTCAATGTGCAGATATATTAAAAGATGATTAGGTTTTTATTTTAATAATGATACATATATGAAAAAGCATTACCAAAAAGTCCTGAAAACTCTGCTAGATACTAAACTTCAGCACATGCTGAGAAATAAGGACACAGAAAGAAAAATTTTATTATATGTATATTATTAATGTGAAGGACATCCCTATACCTAAAGCTGTTGATCCAGAAGAAGGCAAAAAAGCCTGGAAACGTTTGACCAATTAGTATCACGGGGGGAAAATTCCTTCTTGAGCCCAGAAAATGGCGATCAGTTATAAACCCAGGATCAAAGCCGCTAATACTTTTACTAGATGTGTTACAGGATCGTATGTTCTATATCTATAACCCTGACTCAGTTACTAAGGGCTGTGAGTGATTGTGGATGTCCTGACCTGTGTCACTGTGCTGTCTTATGTAATAGTGGGGGATTAGAGTTTATATTATGGTGAAGTATAGCTCTTGCCACTTTTTAAAAAGTGGGTGGGGCTTAACAAGAAGGGACAGGGCCATTCTTGGCTAACAAATTTACTTTAATTTATGCCAGAAATTGGCGTGAATTATAGTAAAATATCTACACCTGCTCGCAGCTGGCAAAGATTTCAGACTGTATCACACAAACACGCTGGTAACCAGATGCCTCCTAATAAATTTGCTGCATCTTGCTGTCTAAGAGTAGCATATGAAAAACCAGTATTAGTAAATCTGGGCCTTAGTATTTATATTATAGTTAAGTAGCATAATATAAATATTAATATCTCACCATTATATTATAGTACAGCATTAATATTTATAATCGGGCCTATTCACATCACTTTTTTTCCTTCCCTCTGAGGTATATGTCAGGAGAAGTCCCGACGTATACCTCCGACAGAAGGCACCAACGTATGTATACAGACAGTGACATACGCCGCCCAAACTCCGCGGGCACAACGCTACTTAAAGCGATGAGCCAGTTGAAGACCCTAAAGTCACTGTCCATAGATGGACAGTGATGTGAGGGTATTTTAGCTATGGGGTCCCTGGCTAGAGCATCGCAAGAGCTTTGGCCGGGAAATCCTGACTTGGAAAAGCCCTTTACGTCACTGTCCATATACAAACAATGACTTTAGGAGCTTAAAAAAAACGGAATTCCACGGCCAAAGCATCGGAAAAACTCTTGTCTGGGATGCTACTCTTGGAGATACCGAAATTCTACTGCTGGAGAAGCCCTTGACCCACTGACCATATAGGGACAGTAACGTCAGAAGCTCTAAGATGCCGGAATCCCCGGCCAGAGCAGAGGCAACGCTCTGACCAAGGATTCTGCTCCTGGAGGAGTCCCTGACGTCACTGTCCCTATATGGACAGTGACGTCAGGAACTTTAAGATGCCGAAATCCTCACATCTACAACGCTCTGGCCGGGAATTCCGTTCCTGTTAGTGCCCCTGATGTCACTGTCCATATATGCAGATTGACGTCAGGAGCTTTAACATGCTGGAATCCCCGGCCAGAACATCAGCAATTCTCTGGTTGAGGATTCCGCTCCTGAAAGAGTCCATGACGTCCCTGTCCATATACGGACAGTGACATCAGGAGCTTTAACCCGTTAGTGACCGCCAATACGCCTTTTCACGGAAAAGAGATAGCTCCCTGCTCTCAGCTACCGGAGGTAGCTGAGGGCTTGGAGCACAGTCTGGGGACCGTTGTTTGCGGTCCCCAAACCGGCGATCGCCGGTATTCAACGAATACCGGCGATCGCCGTTACAATGAGTTCAGCACTGTAAATCTAACTTTTTATCTCCTCTCACCATGAATGTTTGGTGAGAGGAAATAAAAAACTAACGCGTTAGGCCCCCGATCGTGCCCCCCCCTTCACCCCCCAACTCCCCAACTGCCGGGAAAATAAAATAAAAATGGCGCACGCATGCGCTGTCACTAAAAGGTAGCTATTCTGCCTGTACATAGAAACTGATCAGGGACCGTTATAGTTGGTCCCTGATCAGATGGTCATTGTGATATACCTATCACAGTGACCATAGTCCCATATTTTCAAAATACAGCACAGGATTTGTGCTCTTTCCCTCCCTCCTCTCACTGTAGTTGATCTGTGAGAGGAGAGAGAGAGATACTATACAAATCTTGTGCTGTATTATACTGTAAAATACACAACATACTCGCCAGTGTTCCGATATTATCCGAATATTGTCCGTAATTACCCCAGATTACCGTAATCACCCCAGATTACCCGTAATCAACCCAGATTACCCGTAATTACCCCAGATTACCAATAATCACCCCAGATACACGTAATCACCCCGTTTTTTTGTTTCTCTTCTAAAAAAAAATAAAAAATAAAAAAAAATTGTGTACTGAACATGAACCGCAGAAGCCGCAGAATGTTCTCTGCAGAGCAGGCATACCGCCAAAAGAGATGCCGGGTGTGCAGTAAACACGGAAGGAGGAGCGATTCCCGGTTTTACTGCCCCATGTGCCCTTCAAATCCAGGCCTGGGCAACTACCCCTGTTTTGAGACCTACCACACCGTTTCTAATTATTAATTTTATCTATAATTTAGGGAAAACCAAAAAGGGTGGGGTGGGGGGGATTCTTTTTAGGGAGTCAATTTCATTTATGCATATTTTTTTGTTTAGTTTCTGGGCTTTCCAAGGGAGGGAGGGATTCTCATGGGGAGGTTTATTTATTTCAGACTGTAAAACTAAATTTCCCCTTTATGATTTTTTTTATACAATTCTTGGACTATTAAATCCTGGACTTGATCACTCACAAATTAATACAGTTTATTGTGCAGGAACCCACATCTGTCTATTCAGAACATGGACCCCACAAGTGTTCTTGAAATGAAAAATAAATGTGGGCATTGCATTTATTAGTAGATAAATCCAACACCTGCGGCCCGTGCCGCCCCTGAATTAGTGGAAGTCGTGCATTTTAGCAATGGTTACAAGAATAAATTGGGGATGTATTTCCTTTTTCTTATGACTACGTCCTGCCACATACAGCTGTTACATTCCTAATTCTGTACCGTGATACGGCATGATATTTTTTTTTTGGAGGATCTCTAATAATTGAGCTGTTCCTTATCAATACACCATGGGCTTTGTTACGGTTCTTATGGAAATACTGACATCATTTTGGGGATTAGTGATCCTTTACCGTTCCTATAGATGGTTTTGGACATTGCCCCTCTATATATTCTGTAGGTGATTGGTTGTTTTGTGCACATAGCGGTTCCTACCTTGCCGGGCAGGGGCCTGTTATGGTGTACCGCGTCACTTGGCACGTTCGTCCCTCATATAGGGATTGATAGAGCTAAAGATTTTGGGGTGTGTTTCTTCATTCTCATGGTCGCTTTACAAAGAAATCGGTCTTCAAAGTGACACTTTTATGAAAAAAGTGAGATTATATTTTTTTACGCCTGCTTTGCATGAATTCTTACAAAAAAACTGTGGGGTCAAAATACTTACAACACCCCTTAATAAATACCTTAAGGGGTGTAGTTTGCAAAATGGGGTCACTTGTGGGGGTTTCCACCATTCTGACACCTATGAGCCTCTGAAAACCTGGCTTGGTGCAGGAAAACCAAATGTACTTCAAAATGTATAAAATTATTACTAAACTTGTAAGTCTTCTAAATTGCTAAAAAAAAATTTTTTTTTTCAAAAGTGCTGCCAAAATAGAGTAAAGAGATGGAAATATATATTTAATAAAAAAAATTGTACAGTATGTATGTACATATGTGACATATTGCCGTTAAAAATAGGGAAAAATTATAATTTTTACAAAATTTCTTCATTTTTTAAATTTTTTTATTAATTTCCGCAAATCGTATCAGTCTACTTTTACCACTAAAATAAAGTACAACATGTGACGAAAAAGCAATGTCAGAATTACTTGGATATTCAAAACTTTCGCAGAGTTATTCTCTGATAAAGTCACAGATACCAGATTTAACAAATCTGGCTTGGTCATTAAGGCCCAAACAGGCCCGGTCATTAAGGGGTTAAAAAGCCTGAATCCCCGGCCAGAGCAGTGGTAACACTGGCCAAGGATTACGCTCCTGGAAGAGTCCCTGACATCACTGTCCATAGATGGCCAGCAAAGTCATGTTCTTTAAGATGACGTCGCTGTCCATAAATAAAGAGTGACGTCCGGAGCTTTAAGATGCTGGAATCCTCAGCCAGAGCATCGACAATTCTATGGTTGGAGATTCTGCTCCTAAAGTAGTTCATGACGTCACTGTCTATATATACGGACAGTGACGTCAGGAGCTTTAAGATGCCGAAATCCTCAGCCAGAGCGTCGGCAAAGTTCTGGTCAGAGAATCTACTGTAGGAGTACATGACGTCACTGTCTATTTATGAACAGTGATGTCAGGAGCTTTAAAAAGCTGGAATCCCCGGCCAGAGAGGCGGCAACACTCTAGCTAGGAAAGTCCGCTCCTGGAGGAGTCCCCGATGTCATTGCTCATATATGTACAGTGACATCAGGAGCTTTAAAAAGCCTGAATCACCGGCCAGAGCAGTGGCAACGCTCTGGCCAAGGAGTACACTCTTGGAGGAGTCCCGGACATGACTGTCCCTATATGGACAGTGACGTCAGGAGCTTAAAGATGGCGAAATCCTCGCATCAACAAAGCTCTGGCTGGGAATTCCGTTCCTGGTAGTGCCCCTCACATCAGTGTCCATATATGCAGAGTGACGTCAGGAGCATTAACATGCTGGAATCCCCAGCCAGAGCATCTGCAATGCTCTTGCCCAAGATTCCACTTCTGAAGGAGTCCTTGACATCACTGTCCATATTTGAACAGTGACGTCATGAGATTTAAGAAGCCAAAATCCCCAGCCAGAACATCGGCAACGCTCTGGCCGGGGATCCCACTTCTGGAGGAGCCCCTGATGTCACTGTTCATAAATAAAGATTGACGTCAGGATCTTTAACCCCTTCCCGCGATTGGGCGTGACTGTACGTCCGAAATCAAAGTGATTTCCCGCACTCGGGCGTACAGTTATGCCCAAGCTTCAAACTGTCACCATGTCAACAGAGACAGTGACAGCGTCCTGATTGCAACTGTCATAGACAGTTGCCGAGCAGGACTCGCGGCACAGGACCAATCAGAGTGGTCCCATGCCAGCAAGAGCTGTGATTGGCCAGTCAGTACTGACAGGCAAATCACAGTCCAGGAGCAGTGTTTTGCCGGCATCTCCGTCTCTGACAAGCTCATTCCTGTCAGAGAGCTTGTCACAGTCGGAAGCAAGTGAGAATACAGTGAAGATTGTTAAAAAAAAAAAACAGCGATCTGCCCTTTTGGGGGTGGAGCCTAGCCGCCGAGGTCATGGCTGCTGGCTGCTGAAGGAAGTAGCTGACACAATTTGCCCTATGGAGCCCAATCAATGTTAACCAACCGTCTGAGCCGCTGACTGAGCTAACTGAGCTGCCTAAACTGAGAGGCCTTCTGTGAAGGGAAAACAAGAAAGACCAGTGTGAGGAATTTACGATCCTGTCTGCCTTATCTCCAGTTGCCTCTTGTCTCCGCTTGCTTCCGCTTGTCTCTGCTGATGTGTGTGCAGTGTGTGCTGCGGTGCTCGTCAAGTCTGCTGAGCTCGTTGTGATTGCATGTCCAGCAACCTTGCTGAGCCCAGCTGTAATTGTTGTCGAACCTGCCGAGGTACTGCCGAGGTCCACTGAAGAGAGGCGCCCCATGGTAGGATACCCCACGAGGTGATTCCCAGCTGTTGGGGAACTGCACTGGGGAAGTGCAACATCACTAACGCGAGGTCCGGCTATAACGTTCATCTGTCAGCTGTCTACTAGTAAGGAGGCTGGGCTGGGCTCAAGGATACCACGTGTCTCGGCTCTCTTGGAAGGAAAATCATTTGTGCTGTGCTGTGCTGTGCTGACCTGTGCTTTGCATTAACTGCGCCAGGAAGAGGAATCAAAGAGATCTGGTAGTATGCTGAAAATATTGAAAGTGATGGAAAGTTAATTAAGTGACTGTACTTTGTAACTCATCCTTCCGTATCTGTGCTTGGTTGTGCTGAACTGTACTCCATTCTGCCCCACCGTGTGCCCAACCGTCTTTTTTCCATATCTAATTGTACGTGGCTGAAGGTTAGAGGTTGGAAATTGGGAGGCTGCTTTGGCTGGATTTGGTTCTGGATTTGTTTCTTTTTCCGATCCTTTGGTTTTGTTTCTTGTTTTTTGCTACTTTAAATTTTTATATAGTATTCATAAAATGAAAAGCAGGTAAAAATTTAGAGTACCAACAAGAAAGGTCAGTCTAAGGTCAGCTAAGATGACTAAACGTAAGGGTAGAACTGTACCTAGGAAGTTAACAGAATATTTTTCTAATGCAGCTCTTTCCCAAGGAGTTGGTTTAGTGCCAGGAATATCTGATGCTATACAAGATGGTGTGAGCCAGCCCGCAAGTATATCTATATGTGATCTAATACAGGACGAAGTTCCACCCGAAGATGGGGCCTCTGGCTCTCCCTCTACATCAAATGAGGACAGGGCCTCATGCGGGGATTCTTTTTCTCCTTTGGTCTCTCCAGCAACTAAAAGTCCTGCTCGAAAAAAATCTCTAAGGGCGGATGAGACTACACTGACAGAATCAGTAACAGATGAACCCTGTGATATTAATCAGTTTCCTTCCTCTGACGCCCCCATAACTGTAGATATATTAAAAGGCATGCTAATCTTGCTACAAAAGGGCATAGATAAAAGTGTGTCATCTTTGATCAGCCAACTACAGTCTAATGTTAATCTCCTGGGCGAGCCTACCGACCATTTGGAACGCAAGATGGGAGATTTCACAACCGCACATAATGAATTAGTGGATGCCCATAATATTTTGGAAAATGACGTTGTTTGGCTCAAACACAAAGTTTCAGACAGCGAGGATCGAGCAAGGCGAAATAATATCAAAATTCGAGGCATAGCGGAGGAGATACCGACTACAGAATTGACTTCTTATGTGAGAAAAATATTCCTCGCTATAATACCATCACTCTCAGAATTAAATTTGATAATTGACCGGGCTCACAGATTACCAAAATCTAAAACAGCACCAGAAAAGGCGTCTCGAGACATATTGGTTAGAATACATTTTTTCCATATTAAAGAGAGACTAATGTTTGAGGCCAGAAGATCAGGCTTGCTTCCGTCTCCTTTTTCAAATATTTTTCTATTCCCGGACCTTTCAGCTGCAACTCTTCAAGCCCGTAGGGAGTATTCTCAAGTTACGAAAACCTTGCGTGACGAGGGTATAAGGTATAAATGGGGGTTCCCGACAAAATTGTTGATAACATATAATGGAACTTTCGTCACTGCTACGTCTGTGGAAGAAGGAATAGCCCTGTTACAGAAATAGAACATTCCTTTACCCGGAAATGTTCACAGAGTTAGGAAGGCCAACTTTCCTTCCACACTTCCTTTGGAATGGAAGTCAGTGAGCACTAGACACCGTACGACTTGATACTTTATGTATATGTTGTTTTCATACTAAAGGATAACATGGTATCAATATATCTTGCATTTGGTTAACTCATTTTTAGTTTTTTTTTTATATTATTACTTGAGCAAATTGTGTTATCGGTTCTTTTTCCCAAAGAGAATGCAGTGCGGAATTCGCACTATGATTGTTCTCAATTTATTCTTCTTTCCTTTTTATTATTACTTTTCTTTACTTTCCTTTTCTGTCTCTTTAGTATGTACTCTCTTGTACATGACTTATCTATATAACGGGGAAATTTTGAACTTATGTTTTCAGAAAACTAACTTATTTAAGGTTTTTCTTAAAAACAAAGGTACTGATTTCAGAATTTTAAGGCTCGTAGGGAGTTTCTTGGCGCCTATCTGTATTTGCTCTTTAACCTGTAGACATGGTATTGAAATTTTCTTCAATTAATGTTAGGGGCCTTAATAGTCCTTATAAGAGAAGTCTGTTGTGGCGGGAAGCTAAGGCTCTAAAATGTGACGTTTTATTGGTGCAAGAAACCCATTTTCAGGCGGAGAAAAGTCCGAAGTGTTCAAACAAATATTTTCCACACATTTTTACATCTTCATGTATGGTTAAACGTAAGGGGGTTATGATTGCTAATAAAAATTCAGTCGCTTTTACATTTAAATCACTTATAAGCGATCCCCAAGGAAGATATCTGGGAGTAGTATGTGAAATTAATAATATACTGTATACTATTGTTAATGTTTACTTTCCAAACAAACGCCAACATCACTACTTGGTTACCATACTATCTAAAATTAAAAGAGCAACACAAGGCATGTTGGTTGTGGGTGGAGATTTTAACATGATTATTGACCCAGATATAGATTGTACCACTAAAAGCAGACAAGCCTTTCCTTTTGCATTGACCTTGGTGGAGGAAGGTCTGTTCGATGTGTGGAGATGTCAACATGGGGGGGAGAGGGACTATACTTTCTTTTCTCCTCCACATGGTTCTTATTCTAGGATTGACTTGTTTTTGGTAAATAACAGGGCACTGTTACAATCTAAAGCTTCAGAAATCGGACAGATAACCTGGTCTGACCATGCACCAATTTCGCTTTACATAGAGTAAAAAATGCTTTTCTCCTATCCATCACAGTGGCGTTTGAATGACTATATACTCCACCACCCTGATCATGCTATGAAACTGTCTAAAGAATTGTCTTTTTTCTTTGAAGTAAATGTCGGCTCAGTTTCTTGCCCCTTTACGGTCTGGAATGCACACAAAGCATTTATGAGAGGGCTACTAATCAAAGCCTGTTCTCAGGCTAAGAGAAAAACGGAAAACAAAATTTTTAGTATCAACAAGAAGATAACAATTATAAATGATAAAAATAAAGCTACACCCACACCGGCATACTCTTCTGAACTGAGGTCTTTGCGTTTGTCACTACAGTCATTGTTGATAACTCAATATGATATTAATCTTAAACGTTTACAAATGAATACCTATGTACATAATAATAGAGCTGGCGCCTTTTTGGCTAAAAGGATAAAAAAGCTTACCCCACATTTCCATCTTACTCACCTTATTGACACCCAGGGTAATAAAATAATAGATCCTAGGTTGATAGCTGATCGGTTTAGAGATTATTACAACAATCTCTATAACTTACATTCGGACGATAATACCTACCAACCTTCACAGTCAGAAATTGCGGATTTTCTCCTTTCAGTTCCACTGCCCAAGGTTTCTCAGTCTCAACTCGCAGCCATATCGGCTCCCTTCACTGAATTAGAGGTACTAAAAGCAATATCATCGCTTAAACTTCATAAAGCTCCAGGTCCTGATGGATATACGAATAACTACTATAGAGAATACTCACAGATACTAGCTCCTAAGTTAATGCAGATATTTAATAAAGCAGCAGAAGAGGGTGCTTTCCCTAAAGAAATGCTCCTGGCCACGGTAGTTACTCTCCCTAAGCCAGACAAAGACCCTACAGTACCAGCTAACTTTAGACCAATTTCTCTTTTAAACAGACATTAAAATATATGCAAAAATGCTTTCACAAAGATTGTATCATATTATCCCTCAATTGATTAACCCAGATCAGGTTGGGTTTGTGGCGGGACGTCAGGTCTCTGATGGAACTCGGCGGTTTATGAATTTGATTCAGTGTGTGGAGACCTCAAGAACGCCTTCTCTGCTTCTTTCCTTAGACGCAGAGAAGGCTTTCGATAGAATACATTGGGGTTATCTGTCACAACTTTTTGAACATTTTGGCCTTAAGGGACGTATAAAATCGTCAATATTGGCATTATATTCGTCCCCTTCGGCAAGAGTTTTTTCCGCTGGGTTTCTCTCTGATCCCTTTGCAATAAGGAACGGCACTCGTCAAGGCTGTCCACTTTCCCCAATTGTGTTTGCCCTAGCAATGGAACCCCTAGCAGAAGCAATAAGAACTAACACAAAAATTCAGGGCATCCAAGTAGGGACTAAAATCCACAAAGTTGGTCTTTATGCTGACGATGTGCTTTTGGTGATTTCCGATCCCTTCAATTCTCTACCTGCTATTGAAAATACGATTTCTCAATTTAACAAAATTTCATATTACAAGGTTAATTCAAATAAGTCTAAAATGATGGGGATTGGATTGGATCAGGTTACAAAAATTGCGTTATCTGCACGTTTCCCTTTTGAGTGGAGTGAAGAGAGTATTACATATCTAGGTACCTTTATTACAAGTTCGAGCTCGACTTTATTTACAAAGAATTACCACCCGCTCCTACTTAAGGTATCAAAACTAGCGAATAGCTTCTCCACACCAACGATATCTTGGGCCGGAAAAATTGCTATTGTTAAAATGATGATCTTGCCTATAATACTATATGTATTCCGTACAGTGACTATTCCACTTCCTATCATTTATCTCTCGAAACTTCAAAAGTTACTTACGGATTTCATATGGGCTGGTAAAAAACCTAGGATTCGATTTTCCACCATGTCCCGTTCTTGGTCTTTAGGGGGGATGGGGGTACCAGATATTAGGCGATATTTTCACTCTACGGTTCTTAGCCAGATTTATCATTGGAGGGGTAGACATAACGAACTTAAATGGGTGGAAATTGAGAGGGCTACAGCGGGGGCTCACTTAATTTCTTTTTTGCCACTAAATCATTCTAATCGCCCGTATAGGAACATGAACATGCTTTCTATTGTTGCCTCTATAGCTTCTTGGCAATATTTGATTTCACATACGCCTAAGTCTGAATGTTACCCCCTTCGGTTACTTCCCCTTCGGTATCTTTCCTCCTTTACACCGGAATTAAATGTACTAAAATGGGAAGCAGCTGGGGTTGAAACGATCGGTTCCCTCTACGATTCAAAGGGAATGCTGCCTTTTAATAAATTGGTTGAAATATATGGTATATCCACTCATGATTTGTACAAATATTTTCAGATCCGCCACATCTTAAACAGTAGAAATTTAGATGGGCTACTATTCCCAAGAAGCGCTTTTGTGGCTTTCAACTCGGCTGTGCCTAAAATGAAGTGCATCTCGTGGTTTTATTCTACAATTTCTAATGTTCAGAGATTAGCTAAACCAGGGTATTTGCTTAAATGGGAGGCAGAACTGAATATGGTTATTACCTTAGCAGAGTGGCACCAGGCGATGAATTGGGTCCCCAAAATCTCAAAGGGAGAAAGTCACAGAGAAATAGCACATAAAATATTGCTTAGATGGTATAGAACCCCAACACTGTTGAAGAAATTTAACCCTTCCTACTCTCCTCTTTGTTGGAGGAATTGTGGCATCCTAGGCAATTACATGCATGTGTGGTGGTACTGTCCTTTAGTCTTTAACTTTTGGGAAATTACTTTTGTTTTTTTGTCCAGCATTTTAAGGTATAAAATCCGTCCCTCTCCTGCATTGGCTTTGTGTTTTGTTGGTCTTGTTGACATTCCTAGAGACTTAAGGTGTATAACAGGACATGTCATTCTGGCAGCCAGACTGTTGATAGCCAGGTCTTGGAAATCTTCAGACCCCATTACGATCACTGAATTAACTAATCTCATTCAATTTGATTATACTATGGAAAAAATGGTAGCGGTTCGTTCTAATTCATACGGAAAATTTCTAAATGATTGGACGTTATGGTCAGCCTATAATGCTTCAAGAGCATTTCCTTTCTAGACTATAAATATTGGAAGTGTATCTAAGTGACTGGCGTAAAGATATCAGGATATAGTTGTAAGGTCCTAACAAGTCTAGGCAACTGATCTATAGTAGATTATATAGATAAAGTCTTGCATTGCCAATTATATGTATATAATTAGCGGAGCTGTACCTGGGGAAAGAATCGCAATTGCCTTGTGTATGTATATATATATATATATATATATATATAGATAAACAAATATATCTAGCAGCACCGGTGTATGGTGGGTGCAAATCCTCAGGAACAGACCACGCTCCAAACTTGATAATATTCAAAAAATAGGCAGCACTCCGCAGTAAATGTGAAAATAGGGTACCCTATTTTCACATTTACTGCGGAGTGCTGCCTATTTTTTGAATATTATCAAGTTTGGAGCGTGGTCTGTTCCTGAGGATTTGCACCCACCATACACCGGTGCTGCTAGATATATTTATTTATCCATATAGTTGACCTTCTAGCCTGCACGGTTTTCTACAAGAATGACTACTACTACTACTGAAGCCAGAAGTACTTTGCCTCCTGAAACCTTTGTATATACTGATGAGGATATCAAGCGGATCCTGATGGGCCTTGATGGTGAGGTGGATTTTCTTATTACTCCTTCATCTACTGATCTTAAGAGAAAATTGGAAAATGAAACAAAAAGAGCGACTACATTACAGCTCCATTTGATGACCTTGGGGGAATATTATAAACATCAACGGATACCGAGAGGAATGCGTTCAAATGTGAGCCCAAATTTATTTTCACAAAATGAGTTTTACTGCAATAGATTGAAACAAATATCCAACAAATTTGCTCTTGATGTGATTTTGCTAAATCTTGAATTTTTGCAACAAGAAATCCAGACGGTACATGGAAATATACAAGAAATTGATACTACATTGAAATCCACGACAGAGATTAAGGATGGAACAAGAAGAGGTTAAAAGAAGGAAATGGAATAGAGATGCGGATGATTATTCCAAAGGTCGGGTTTACAATTGGCAGAATATGGAAAATGGAGACAGATTCAACTATCGGGATAATAGGAGAAGGAAGAAATCTACTGCACAAGGTGGACTTATCACGACTGATTCCCCGTCTTTTTTGGGGGAGACCCCGGCGACTTCCACACCAGCAGGAAGCGTACCAGACGTGGGGGAACAAGGCAACACTGGCGACGTAAACTACAGAGGCAGCAGACCGAGACAGATGATGAAAAGGGGAGCGATGGCATTATGGAAACGTTAGTTGTAAACATATCTTCCAAGGTACTGTCTGAACCACAACAAAGGCTTTTAGATAAGGGGCTTTCTTTTTGCCCCTCATCTCTGACGGATTGGTTCCAGGTTGAAGCTGATCTGTTTAAATTCTTTAGAGCTATCAAATTGAAATGCTGGTTCTCTGGTAGACCTATATCTGATCTAAATGTTGATACTGATACTGAATTAAATCTTAGGAAATTTGGTCTTTACAAAGAGAGCAATTTTATGCCACCAATTAATCTACCGGTTGTTGATGCATTTGTTGCAGCTGTAAAAGGTGAAATTGAGAATCTTAAAACACAATGTACTAATGTATTTAAATTTACTCATCCTAATTTAACCACTGAGGAGTCCAAAGCATTAGAGGAATTGGCTAGTGACACTGATATCACTATAAAACCAGCTGATAAAGGTGGGGCAGTAGTGATAATGGATACTACTATGTACCTTAGAGAAATCATGAGACAGCTTAATGATAATACAGTATATAAACAAATCCCATATGATCCCAAATTTGAAATTGGTAGGAGGATTAGAAATATATTAGATGAAGCTAAGACGGGTGGGATTATAGATGAGAATTTGGCAGAGTATCTATATATCACACAACCTAGAACCCCTATTTTATACATACTTCCAAAAATAAGTCCCTAGTTGACCCTCCGGGTCGACCCATTGTGTCAGGGGTTGATTCTATTTTCTGCCACATTGCCATTTTTTTGGATAAGATTCTAAGAACATATGCCATCGGGGCGACCTCTTATATTAGGGATACATCTGATTTCATAAACAAACTTAATGAAGTAGTTCTACCTGTGGATACGAAAGTCACATTAGTATCGTTCGATGTGGTTAATTTATATACTGTGATAGACCATACCAGGGGTATACAGGCGGTCAATAATTTCCTCAATTCATCGGATTATACACCTGACTGCTGCACCTTCCTTTTGCAATTATTGGAGATTATTCTAAGTATGAATTACTTTCTATTTGGTGACAATTTTTATCTCCAGCTGCAAGGAACGGCGATGGGGTCAAATATTGCCCCCACTTACGCCAATATATTTATGCGATCATTTGAGGAGGCCTTTGTCTATGGATCCCACCACTTTAAACATGTTATTAAGTGGTGGCGTTACATAGACGATATTTTCATGATTTGGTCAGGGGATAGTGATACTCTCTTGGACTTCTTCTCATGCATTAACATGCATGATGATAAGGTCAAATTTACATTGGTACAGTCAGATACTGAGATTCAGTTTCTAGATGTCCTGGTTAAGATCAATAACAACACCTTCAGTACTGAGCTCTACACAAAACCTACAGATTGCAACAATCTACTTCTATATAGCAGCAACCACCCACGTAGTATGGTTGAGAATTTACCAACTAGCCAACTGATGAGGGTCAAAAGGATAGTCAGTGACACAGACAACGCCACTGCGACTCTCGGAAATATGATCAATCGATTCCGCACTCGGGGTTACCCAGTAAGAATATTGAATAAGCATAGGTCAAAAGTAGCTCTAATGGATAGGGACACACTTCTTAGACCTAAGGAAACTAAATCAAAAATGGATCGTATTCCATTTATTTCAACATTTATAGGCCAGAGTAAGGCTATTACAGATATTATCAGACGGCATTGGCCCATGTTAAACAATTGTTTGACACATATTCCTGAATTCTCGAAATATCCGCTGCTCTCTTATCGCAGATCCAAAAGCCTTAGGGACAGATTGGTGAAAACCGATGTTGGGTCCCTTAAATCCACTGGACAGACATATCTGGCTAAACCCAGGGTTGGCTGTTTCCCCTGCTTAAATTGTATAAATTGTAAGCTTATACAAAAAGGCCCCACTTTTACACACCCCATCACGCAAAGAATCTTCCAAATTAGACATTTTCTAACGTGCAACACAGATTTTGTTGTTTATGTTCTACAATGTCCTTGTCATCTACTGTATGTGGGTGAAACCACACTCGAGTTAAAAATCAGATTAAACCAACATAGGTATACGATTAGAAAAAAGCGTTTGGATTTACCTGTTTCGAAACATTTTTCGGAGATGGGCCATACAGAACAGCAACTAAAATTTTAGATCTTGGATCACATACCCCCCCTGAGACGAGGTGGCAATAGGACTAGACTATTAACCCCTTCCCTCTTTAGCCACTTTTGACCTTCCTGACAGAGCCTCATTTTTCAAATCTGACATGTGTCACTTTATGTGGTAATAACTCCGGAATGCTTTCACCTATCCAAGCGATTCTGAGATTGTTTTCTCGTGACACATTGGACTTTATGTTACTGGCAAAATTTGCTCGATATGTTCAGTATTTAATTGTGAAAAACACCAAAATTTAGCGAAAAATTGCAAAAATTAGCATTTTTCTCAATTTAAATGTATCTGCTTGTAAGACAGGCAGTTATAATACACAAAATTGTTGCTAATTAACATCCCCCATATGTCTACTTTAGATTGGCATCGTTTTTTGAACATCCTTTTATTTTTCTATGACCTCACAAGGCTTAGAACTTTAGCAGCAATTTCTCACATTTTCAAGAAAATTTCAAAAGGCTATTTTTACAGGGGCCAGTTCAGTTGTGAAGTGGTTTTGAGGGCCTTATATATTAGAAACCCCAAAAAAGTCACCCCATTTTAAAAACTTCACCCCTCAAAGTATTCAAAACAGCATTTAGAAAATGTCTTAACCCTTTAAACATTTCACAGGAATTAAAGCAAAGTAGAGGTGAAATTTACAAATTTCATATTTTTCTGCAGAAATACATTTTTAATACAATTTTTTTTATAACACAGAAGGTTTTACCAGAGAAATGCAACTCAATATTTGTTGCCCAGTTTTTGCAGTTTTAGTAAATATCCCACATGTGGCCGTAGCGTGCTACTGGACTGAAACACCGGCCTCAGAAGCAAAGGAGCACCTAGTGGATTTTGGGGCCTTATTTTTGTTAGAATATATTTTAGGCACCATGTCAGGTTTGAAGGGCTCTTGCGGTGCCAAAACAGTCAAAATCCCCCAAAAGTGACCCCATCTGGGAAACTAGACACCTCAAGGAAATTATCTAGGGGTGTAGTGAGCATTTTCACCGCACAGGTTTTTTACAGAAATTATTGGAAGTAGGCCGTGAAAATTAAAATCAACATTTCTTCAAAGAAAATGTAGGTTTAGCGATTTTTTTTCTCATTTCCACAAGGACTAAAGGAGAAAAAGCACCGCAAAATTTGTAAAGCAATTTCTCCCGAGTAAAACAATACCTCACATGTGGTAATAAACGGTTGTTTGGAGACACGGCGTGGCTGAGAAGGGAAAGAGCGCCATTTGGCTTTTGGAGTTCACATTTAGCAGGAATGGTTTGCGGAGGCCATGTCACATTTACAAAGCCCCTGAGGGGACAAAACAGTGAAAACCCCAAACAAGTGACCCCATTTTGGAAACTATACCCCTTGAGGAAATTATCTAGGGGTATAGTGAGCATTTTGACCCCACAGGTTTTTTGCAGAAATTTTTGCAAGTAGGCTGTGAAAATGAAAATCTACATTTTTTCAAATAAAATGTAGGTTTAGCTAATTTTTTTTCATTTCCACAAGGACTAAAGGAGAAAAATCACCATAAAATTTGTAAAGAAATTTCTCCCGAGTAAAACAGTACCCCACATGTGGTAATAAACGGCTGTTTGGACACACGGCGAGGCTGAGAAGGGAAAGAGCGCCATTTGGCTTTTGGAACTCAAATTTAGCAGGAATGGTTTGCGGAGGCCATGTTACATTTACAAAGCCCCTGAGGGGACAAAACAGTGGAAACCCCCCACAAGTGACCCCATTTTGGAAACAACACCCATTGAGGAAATTATCTAGGGGTATAGTGAGCGATTTGACACCACAGTTTTTTTGCAGAAATTATTGGAAGTAGGCCCTGAAAATAATAATCTACATTTTTTCAAAGAAAATGTAGGTTTAGCTAATTTTTTCTCATTTCCAGAAGGACTAAAGGAGAAAAAGCACCACAAAATTTGTAAAGCAATTTCTCCCGAGTAAAACAATACCCACATGTGGTAATAAACGGCTGTTTGGACACACGGCAGGGCTTAGAAGGGAAAGAGCACTATTTGACTTTTTGAGATCACATTTAGCAGGAATGATTTGCGGAGGCCAGGTCACATTTGCAAAGCCCCTGAGGGGACAAAACAATGAAAACGCCCAAAAAGGGACTCCATTTAGGAAACTACACCTCTTGAAGAATGCATCTAGGGGTGTAGTGAGCATTTTGACCCCACAGATGTTTCATAGAATTTATTAGAATTAGGCAGTGAAAATAAAAACAGTCCTTTTTCTTCAATAAGACGTAGCTTTAGCGCAAATTTTTTCATTTTCTCAACAAATAAAGGAAAAAAAGAACCCAACATTTGTAAAGCTATTTCTCCCGAGTACGGCAATACCCCATATGTGGTCATAAACTGCTGTTTGGGCAAACGGCAGGGCTCAGAAGGGAAGGACCGCCATTTGGAGTGCAGATGTTGCTGGATTGGTTTCTGGGCACCTGTGGGCCCAAAACAGTGGAAACCCCCCAGAAGTGACCCCATTTTGTAAACTACACCCCTCAATGCATTTACCAAGGGGTGTAGTAAGCATTTTAACCCTGCAGGTGTTTTGTAGAAATTAGTGTGCGCTCAATGTTGCAGAGTGAAAATGGGATTTTTTTCCATAGATATGCCAATATGTGGTGCCCGGCTTGTGCCACCATAACAAGACAGCTCTCTAATTATTATGCGGTGTTTCCCGGTTTTAGAAACACCCTACATGTGGCCCTAATCTTTTGTCTGGACATATGACAGGGCTCAGAAGTGAAGAGTACCATGCGGAGTGGAGGCCTAATTTGGCGATTTACAAAGTATTGGTTCACAACTGCAGAGGCTCAGATGTGAAATAATAAAAAGAAACCCCTGATAAGTGACCCCATTATGGAACTGCACCCCTCAAGGCATTTATTAAGGGGTGTAGTGAGCATTTTCACCCCACAGGTCTTTTCCATAAATGAATGCGCTGCGGATGGTGCAAATTAAAAATTTATATTTTTCCCTAGATATGCCATTCAGTGGCAAATATGTCATGCCCAGCTTATGACGCTGGAGACACACACCACAAAAATTGTTAAAAGGGTTCTCACGGGTATGACGGTGCCATATATGTTGAAGGAAACTGCTGTTTGGGCACGCTGTAGGGTTCAGGGCCGAGGGAGCACCATTTGGCTTTTGGAGAGCGGATTTTGCTTGGTACTATATTTGTTTGAGTATTGCTGGTGTTTTATAATGTGGGGGTACATGTAAGCGGGGCGGAGTATATAAGGGGCATAGTCAGGTGGTATAAAAAAATAAAAATAATCCATAGATGTGTGTTACGCTGTGAAGCAATCCTTTCTGCACAGGCCGGTGTCGCACTGATAAATGGTGTCATTTCTTATCCCCCTTTTGGTCCACACTCCGCGCCTTTGTAGTTTGGGGAATTTTGCTGGGAAAGTATTATCCTGGTATAATACGGGCACCGTCGCTTCCATCGGATATGATTGGGCCCTCCCTTCCTGGTTCCCTAATTTTAGGTCCTTGATAAATCGCCTCTTGAAACAGAAGAAATGTTCTCCTCGGGCACAACTGCATATTTTTTTATTTCCTGACTTATTGGAGCCATAACTAATTTTATTTTTCATAGACGTAGCGGTATGAGGGCTGGTTTGTTGCGGGACGAGCTGTAGTTATTATTGGTACCATTTTGGGGTACATGTGACTTTTTGATCACCTTTTATCCTATTTTTTGGGATGCCAGGTAAACCAAAAAACGCAATTCTGGCACAGCTTTTTTTGGTTTTTTTTTATACAGAGTTCACCACGCATTATAAACTACATGTTACCTTTATTCTGCGGGTCAGTACGATTCCGGCGATACCTCATTTATAGAACTTTTTTATGTTTTACAACTTTTTGCACAATAAAATTACTTTTGTAAAAAGAATGTATTTTTTCTGTCGCCAAGTTGTGAGAACCATAACGTTTTAATTTTTTTGTCGACGGAGTTGTATGAGGGCTTGTTTTTTGCGGGACGAGCTATAGTTTTTATAGGTACCATTTTTGGATACGTGCGACTTTTTGATCACTTTTTATTGTAATATTTGTAGGGCAAAGTGACTAAAAAACAGAAACTCTGGTAACGTTTTTTACGGGTTTTTTTTACGCTGTTCACCGCGTGCAATAAATAATATAATATTTTGATACCTCCGGTCGTTACGGTCGTGGCGATACCAAATACATATGGTTTATTATTATTTTTCAATAATAAAGGACTTGATAAGAGTAAAAGGGGGATTGTGTGTTATTTGATTACTTGAAACTTTTATTGTTTTCAAACTTTTATTTTTTGCACTTTTTTTTACACTTTTTTATACTTTTTTTACACTTTTTCTCAAGTCCCACTAGGGGACTTGAAGGTCCAACGGTCAGATTTTTTTTTTTCTAATACATTGCACTACCTATGTAGTGCAATGTATTAGATCTGTCAGTCATTCACTGACAGCAAGCCGTTTAGGCTTCGCCTCCCGGCGGGGCCTAAATCGGCTTCCGTAATGGCAGAGCAGGAGACCATTGTGTCTCCTGTTGCCATAACAGCAGTCGCCAGTCCCGATTGCCTGTCAGGGCTGGCGATCTGCTTGTAACCGCTACGATGCAGCAATCGCTTTCGATTGCTGCATCGAAGGGGTTAATGGCAGGGATCGGAGCTAGCTCCGGTTCCTGCCGTTACAGGTGGATGTCAGCTGTACAGTACAGCTGACTTCCACCGCTGATGACGCCGGATCAGCTCCTGACCCGGCGCCATCTTGCCGGCAGCTACGGAAGCCGATCAGGCTCCGCCGCCGGGCGGATCTTGACCGGCTTCGGTGCTAGGCAGACCGGGAGGCCAGTATTAGGCCTCCGGTTGCCATTGCAGCCACCGGAACCCCGGCAATTTCATTACTGGGGTTCCGATGAGCTGCAAACACCTTAAGTGCAGCGATCGCGTTTGAGCGCTGCACTTAAGGGGTTAATGGCGGGGATCGAAGCTAATTTCGGTCCCCGCCGTTACAGTCGGATGTCAGCTGTAAGATACAGCTGAGATCCGGTGATGATGGGACCGGCTCAGCTTCTGAGCCGGTGCCAAACGTTTGACGTACATGTACGGCAAGATGCGGGAAGTCAGTACTTTCCATGACGTACATGTACGTCAAATGTCGGGAAGGGGTTAAAAACTAGGGAGTTGCAATGGATCAATAGGCTCAACACCCTGAAACCAAATGGGCTCAATGTCGATTATGCGTTAAGTGGAGTAATGTGAGAGATTTTCCTTCCTCTTTCCATCATGCCCCATTATGTTGATACACTTGATGTTATTATCAGTAATTATTAACATGTATACTTATTGGTTTTATTACCTGTTTGAAATATTGATATTTACTTTTCTCTATTTGTCTTTAGAGCGTTCTTTTGAACTTGTTTGAAGATTACCTCGACAGACGAAGAATATCACGGATTTTTCTGTGTATAATTATTATCCAATATTATTAAAAATTATTATATTTTTCATGGAATTTTTGCAATTTTTATTTTTTACGGATATCATATTATAATATTCTATAAAAATATATATCAGTATATGTAGTATGCCATTATATCTCTAGAGGGTGTAGTATATACATATCAATAGAACCTATAGGATTGAGAGGTTCAGACGTATATGCGGTATTTACTTTGACTCCTCAAAGAACAAATATAGGAGTTACGGGGAACAATACGGCAAGGGGACATATGACATGTCTGCATTGCATTTGTTTTACCCACTATTGAGGTGGGGATGGGCATTTATAGAATGGCCACCGGCCACCCCTTGAACTCCATTTCTAACAACAATACTTAAAACTCTGGTGTGAACAGGGCTGTACCGCTGCATTTATGCCTCTCTCCTCTTTGGATGCCCTGTTGGGACATTCATTTGAATGTATCCACACTCTCTATTGATTAAGCTTTATCTTAGATTGGGAGCTATACAGTCCCCATTATGGTATGATTAGGTTATTTAAGATATATATACACATACCTTTTGATATATCCCTAAACAAATGGGACTTTTCCCTATTTAAAGATGGCTGCATCGCGTCTGCGCTTCATTGCGCATGCGCGAATGCATACCGGATATCCGCAATATTTAGAACATGGCAATATTCCAACGCATGCGCAGTAGCGTTTTTTCGCTTACCGCTATGGCGGCGCCTTGATAGCACGTCCTATGAGGTGATTTTTAATTTTAATTTGTTTTTATTTTTCACACATGATTCACACACATGTGAACACTACTCTTAATTGGATACTTTAACTGTATTGTGAGTTATATGCACATTAACTGTTGCTTATCCATCTTACTTTGACACTATATGTTTAACTCTGATGTGTCACTTTATTACGCTATTTTTGTGATGCTGTTATATACTTTTTCTCTGATTATGTTTGATTCACACACTTGATTGTCACTATGTTATATACTTGGAATGTATCACATGTTATTTTCTTGAGAAAGGCTCTAGAGGACAGAGCTGAAACGTTGCACAGGGGGCAATAAAAGTACCCTATTTTCACATTTACTGCGGAGTGCTGCCTATTTTTTGAATAATATATATATATATATATATATATATATATATATATATATATATATATGTTGCAATCTTGCCTCTCTTCTTTTTCCTTCCTTTTTTTTTTTTTTTGTTTTATTTATTTATTATTTATTTATTTTTATTTATTTTTTTATTTATTTTTTCTTTCTCCTAAATGTTTTTATTTATATTGTCGACTAATGAAAGGATATTTGAAATACATGTTGTATCTATTGTAAGATGTGAATATGTTTGAGAAAAAATTAACCTGTTTTTTTTTTTTTGTTGTTTATGTTATGTTGAAAAATAATAATAAAGAAATACATTTTAAAAAAAAGAGCTAAAGAGACGTTGTACAACCAGTCACTGAAAAAAAAAAAGCCTTGTCATGACAGCCCTGCAGGTGTTCTTCTATCTAGTGAACAGACTCGAGTTTGCAACATAGTTGGATACATTTTCCTCCATTTGTTTGAAGATATTGCCCGTCACTCCAGTACAGTTTATTTTTTCCTCTCTGACTGATTTTATATTAGGACAGAATTCTGTCCACAATGACATCATAATGGCACCAACTGCTTCTTCAGCAAGACATAGTCATAAGTACAGGCAAATACGTCTATAGCAACATGTATCCATTATGAATACACGGCTTCACTTCTCTTCTGTATGCCGCACAAATTTATTAATGTGGCAGATTTCTAACAAAATAACCTTCTACCACGTCTCCTCTATTTTATCTGGAAACGTAATAAGAATTTCAAGAAAACATTATATACCCATAGTGTCTAAAATAAAACCCATTATTTCCTCCTTTAAAAAATTTTTGGTCCGCCTGCTCACTACACCACTAGATGAATACCTTTAGGGGTTTAGTTTTTAAAATGGAGTCATTTCTGCGTGGTTTTTATTTTTTGTTCAGGCTGCTCAATGCCTCTAAATGCATGATATGAGGCCGAGAATTTATTCAATTGTGCCCTGAAAGCCAAAGGGTGCTCCCTCTCTTTTTGGCCCAGCCACACGTCTAATAAGCAGATTGGGGCAACAATGAGAGTATTTTTGAAAACAGGAGAAACCGGGTGATAGATTTTGGGGTGTGTTTCTTCATTTTCATGTTCGCTTTACAAAGAAATCGGTCTTCAAAGTGATACTTTTATGAAAAAAGTGAAGTTAAATTTTTTTTCACCTGCTATGTATTAAATTTAGCAAAAAACTGTGGGGTCAAAATACTTACTATACCCCTAAATAAATACCTTAAGGGGTCTAGTTTTCTAAATGGGGTCATTTATGGGGAGTTTCTATGGTTCTGGCAGCTCAAAACCTCTCCAAATGTACATTGGGGCCTAAAACATTTTCAAGCAAAATAGGAGTCCTGAAAGCCTCCAGGTGCTCCCTTCCTTTCAAGCCCTGCTGTGTGTCCAGGCAACGCATTAGGGTCACAATGGGGGCATGTTTGAAAACAGGAGAAACAGGGTGATATATTTTGGCGTGTGTTTCTTCATTCGTATGGTCACTTTACACAGAAATCGGTCTTCAAAGTGATACTTTTATGAAAAAAGTGATTTTTTATTTTTTGTCACCTGCTATGCATTAAATTTAGCAAAAAACTGTGGGGTAAAAATACTCACTACACCCCTAGATAAATACCTTAAGGGGGCTAGTTTTCTAAATGGGGTCGTTTATGGGGAGTTTCTATCGTTCTGGTAGTTCAAAACCTCTCCATATATACAGTGGGGCCTAAAACATTTTCAAGCAAAATATGAGACCTGAAAGTCTCCGGGTGTTCCCTTCCTTTCGGGCCCTGCCGTGTGTCCAGGCAATGCATTAGGGTCACAATGTGGGCATTTTTGAAAACAGGAGAAACAGGGTGATAGATTTTGGGATGGGTTTCTTCATTCTCATGGTCGCTTTACAAAGAAATCGGTCTTCAAAGTGACACTTTTATGAAAAAAGTGAGATTATATTTTTTTACGCCTGCTTTGCATGAATTCTTACAAAAAAACTGTGGTGTCAAAATACTTACAACACCCCTTAATAAATACCTTAAGGGGTGTAGTTTGCAAAATGGGGTCACTTGTGGGGGTTTCCACCATTCTGACACCTATGAGCCTCTGAAAACCTGGCTTGGTGCAGGAAAACCAAATGTACTTCAAAATGTATAAAATTATTACTAAACTTGTAAGTCTTCTAAATTGCTCAAAAAAAAATTTTTTTTTCAAAAGTGCTGCCAAAATTGAGTAAAGAGATGGAAATATATATTTAATAAAAAAAATTGTACAGTATGTATGTACATATGTGACATATTGCCGTTAAAAATAGGGAAAAATTATAATTTTTACAAAATTTCTTCATTTTTTCAATTTTTTTATTAATTTCCGCAAATCGTATCAGTCTACTTTTACCACTAAAATAAAGTACAACATGTGACGAAAAAGCAATGTCAGAATTACTTGGATATTCAAAACTTTCGCAGAGTTATTCTCTGATAAAGTCACACATACCAGATTTAACAAATCTGGCTTGGTCATTAAGGCCCAAACAGGCCCGGTCATTAAGGGGTTAAAAAGCCTGAATCCCCGGCCAGAGCAGTGGTAACACTGGCCAAGGATTACGCTCCTGGAAGAGTCCCTGACATCACTGTCCATAGATGGCCAGCAAAGTCATGTTCTTTAAGATGACGTCGCTGTCCATAAATAAAGAGTGACGTCCGGAGCTTTAAGATGCTGGAATCCTCAGCCAGAGCATCGACAATTCTATGGTTGGAGATTCTGCTCCTAAAGTAGTTCATGACGTCACTGTCTATATATACGGACAGTGACGTCAGGAGCTTTAAGATGCCGAAATCCTCAGCCAGAGCGTCGGCAAAGTTCTGGTCAGAGAATCTACTGTAGGAGTCCATGACGTCACTGTCTATTTATGAACAGTGATGTCAGGAGCTTTAAAAAGCTGGAATCCCCGGCCAGAGAGGCGGCAACACTCTAGCTAGGAAAGTCCGCTCCTGGAGGAGTCCCCGATGTCATTGCTCATATATGTACAGTGACATCAGGAGCTTTAAAAAGCCTGAATCCCCGGCCAGAGCAGTGGCAACGCTCTGGCCAAGGAGTACACTCTTGGAGGAGTCCCGGACATGACTGTCCCTATATGGACAGTGACGTCAGGAGCTTAAAGATGGCGAAATCCTCGCATCAACAAAGCTCTGGCTGGGAATTCTGTTCCTGGTAGTGCCCCTCACATCAGTGTCCATATATGCAGAGTGACGTCAGGAGCATTAACATGCTGGAATCCCCAGCCAGAGCATCTGCAATGCTCTTGCCCAAGATTCCACTTCTGAAGGAGTCCTTGACATCACTGTCCATATTTGAACAGTGACGTCATGAGATTTAAGAAGCCAAAATCCCCAGCCAGAACATCGGCAACGCTCTGGCCGGGGATCCCACTTCTGGAGGAGCCCCTGATGTCACTGTTCATAAATAAAGATTGACGTCAGGATCTTTAACCCCTTCCCGCGATTGGGCGTGACTGTACGTCCGAAATCAAAGTGATTTCCCGCACTCGGGCGTACAGTTATGCCCAAGCTTCAAACTGTCACCATGTCAACAGAGACAGTGACAGCGTCCTGATTGCAACTGTCATAGACAGTTGCCGAGCAGGACTCGCGGCACAGGACCAATCAGAGTGGTCCCATGCCGGCAAGAGCTGTGATTGGCCAGTCAGTACTGACAGGCAAATCACAGTCCAGGAGCAGTGTTTTGCCGGCATCTCCGTCTCTGACAAGCTCATTCCTGTCAGAGAGCTTGTCACAGTCGGAAGCAAGTGAGAATACAGTGAAGATTGTTAAAAAAAAAAAACAGCGATCTGCCCTTTTGTGCCCACTAACCAGTGATCACCCCCTTTGGTGCCCACTGGTTAAGAAAAATATATAATTATATAATTTCAGTCCCCCACAGTGTCCTTCTGCCGTGCTGTGATCTGTTCCCATCTATCACCTGTCGCAGTACTCGGTCGCCATCACCCTGCTTTGTCCATAGATTGCCCACTGCCCGAGTTCCCTGTTAGGTAGCAATGCCACGTCTCATTTAGTTTTTCCCCTGGTAGGTAGGGTACCCTTACTAATTGAATACAGCAGGGTCGCTGGTCTGTTCTCATTCCACAGTTGAGAGTAGCACAGTTTATTTTTTGATAAAAAACTTGTTTACAAATGTAAACAAAAATGGTAAAAAAAAGTTACAAAAAAAATGTGTTCGTTAGTTAGGTAGCAATTATTTAATATGGCCAAAAGAGTCTTCACAGCCGAGGAAGCGTATTAAATGATGTGTTCTGATACGGACAGCATGAGTGAAGGTGAAGCACAGTTCTTTCATCATCTGCATCCAGTGATTCTGAGTCTGCACCCCCCCCCCCCCTTCGGCGCAGAAGAGCCGTAGGTCCTGCTCTGCCTGAGCTAACCTGGGAAGCTGCGGACAATTATACCCCCCAGGTGCCTGAATTTACAGCCCCCTCAGGCATTCAAATTGAAACTACGGGTTTCAGCCCCATTGATTATTTTAAAGGTTTTTTTTCAGACACCCTTTTAGATTTAATGGTCCAGCAGACCAACATCTATGCGGAACAGTTTATCGCCCAGAACCCCGACTCTTTTTATGGGAGAAGCCAAAATTGGACACCCACAAACCCAGTGGAATTGCGGAAGTTTTGGGGCTTATTTTTAAGTTTTGATCTCATAAAAAAGGCCAGTATTAGAGACTATTGGTCCCCTGATATTTTATAATACCCCCCTTTTCCGCACAGTAATGACAAGAAAGCGATTCGAAGCCATCCTAAAGTTCCTGCATTATATAATGATAATAGTCAGTGCCCACCCCCACAGGACCCAAATTTTGATAGGCTGTATAAAATAAGACCATTAATTATCCACTACTCCCAAATTTTTTCCCAAGTTTATACACCCCAACAAAACATTTTGGTGGATGAATCATTAGTGAGCTTCAAGGGTAGACTGCACTTCAGGCAGTATCTACCAAATAAAATAGCCCGGTACGGCATAAAACTCTACAAACTCTGTGAAAGTGCCAGCGGTTACACCTACTCTTTTAGGGTTTATGAGGGGAAAGACTCCCATATAGATCCCCCAGATTGCCCCCCCCCCCCTTCCTAGGAATTAGTGGAAAGATCGTATGGGATCTTATCCATTCTTTACTTGGCAAAGGATATAATTTATATCTGGACAACTTTTACAATAGTGTCCCATTGCTAAAAGTTCTGTCATCCAGATCCACATTGGCATGCGGAACAATCCGCAAAAATCAGAAGGGCCTCCCCAAAACTTTGCTGGGTCAGATCCTAAAATTAGGAGAGAGCAGAGCTGTCAGCAGCGACGATCTGCTCCTCCTGAAGTATAGGGATAAAAGGGACGTCCTTATACTGACCAGCATTCACGACAGCAGAGGCAGCCTTGTCCCTGTACGTGGATCCACCACCCATGTTCCCAAACCATTTTGTGTACAGGAGTACAACAAATATATGAGTGGCGTTGACCTGTCTGACCAGGTTATAAAACCCTACAGCGCCATGTGCAAGACCAAGGTATGGTATAAAAAGCTGTCTGTGGATCTTACACAGATGGCAGCATACAACGACTTTGTCCTCTGTAGATATGCCGGCAGTGGGGATACGTTCCTGCAATTTCAGGAAAAGGTCATCAAGTCCCTGATATTTGCTGACCAGGAAGGGGAGGACAGTTCATCCGGTTCTTCCGTCAGCAGGATAATTCCCGGTCAGCATTTCCCCACAGAAATCCCCCCCCACTGAAAAAAAACAGAAGCCCCCAAAAAAATGCTGTGCGTGAGCTAAGCGAGGCAATCGTAAGGACACCACATACCATTGTGAGACCAATACCACAAATTCCAGCCTGTGCATGAAACAATGTTTCAAAATATACCATACCTCCTTGGATTTTTTATTTATTTATTCTTCATTCACCTTTTCTGTCTCCCATATTGGCCAAGACCAATTATTCATTTTTTTGCTGACCAGCCCCATTTAAAATTTGATCATTTAAAATTTGTAAAAAAAACACCTAAAACAAAACTAAAAATTCTCACTATACCCGAGGGAGTGTCTGTCTCATCCAGGTTGCAAATCTGGGTGAGAGGAATAAATCCAGATGAGATTGGTTGTCTCAGCAAATATCTTTTTGCTGAGGCCTTTGATTTATTCTTTGGGCTGGATTTTATGGAATGGTGGGTAGGTTGGTAGTGGGACTTGCCATTCCCCTCTCCCTCCATTGCGGGTTTTCCAGGTTGTCCTCCTTATTTACTAAAATTAAAGTATTTCTTATTATACCCCTAGCTGAATACCTAGAGGCTTGTCACTTCACAATTTAAAAATTCTCACTATACCCCTAGATGAATACCTTGAAAGGTGTTGCATTACAATCTAAATCTTCTCACTATACCGCTAGATGAATTCTTTGAGGGGTTTAGTTTCGTAAATGGGGTCACTTTTCTGGGTTTCTAATGTTTTGACACCACATTACGTCTGTTTTCATGACACAGGGCAGTAAATGCCATCGTAGTAGACCTCAGATCTTGCATAGTGCTCTTTACCTTCTGAGCCCCGCCATGTGCTCAAACAGCAGTTTATCTCCACAAATGGGGTATTGCCGTATTCGGGAGAAATTGCGTAACAAACTGTGGGTGCTTTTTCTCCTTTAACCCCTTGTGAAAATTATGAATTTGGGGCTAAAGCTACATTTTCTTTGAAAAAAAAATCTAAATTTTATTTTTTTACTGCCCAGTGTATGAAACACCTGTGAGGTCAAAATGCTCACTATACCACCTCAAAAATTCCTTGAGGGGTGTAGTTTCCCAAATGGAGTCACTTTTGGGGGGTTTCCACTGCACTGGTACCTTTACAAATTCGACATGGTGCAGAGAAATCAATCCAGCACTTCAAAAGCTAAATGGCATGCCTTCCTTTCCGAGTCCTGCTGCGTGCCCAAACAGCAGTTTATAACCACATGTTTGCTATTTCCGTACTCTGGAGAAGTTGCTTTAAATGTTGGGGTGCTTTTCCTCATTTATTTGTTGGAAATTTTTTGGGGGGAGGTAAAGCTACATCTTATTGGAAAATAATGTAATTTTTCATTTTCACTGCCCAATTCTAATGAAATCTATGAAACACCTGTGGGGTCAAAATGCTCACTACACCCCTATTACTACTTTGAACTTTTAATTTTTTTTACAAAAAAAAAAAACTTTAACTTATTTTGACTTTTTTTTTATTAGTCCCTCTAGGGGACTTCAACCAGCGTTAGATCGCTTGCACTATATACTGCAATACTAATGTATTGCAGTATATCGTGATTCTGACAGGCATCTATTAAAGAGGCTCTGTCACCAGATTTTGCAGCCCCTATCTGCTATTGCAGCAGATCGGCGCTGCAATGTAGATTACAGTAACGTTTTTATTTTTAAAAAACGAGCATTTTTGGCCAAGTTATGACCATTTTCGTATTTATGCAAATGAGGCTTGCAAAAGTACAACTGGGCGTGTTGAAAAGTAAAAGTACAACTGGGCGTGTATTGTGTGTTACATCGGGGCGTTTTTACTACTTTTACTAGCTGGGCGTTGTGTATAGAAGTATCATCCACTTCTCTTCACAACGCCCAGCTTCTGGCAGTGCAGCACTGTGACGTCACTCACAGGTCCTGCATCGTGTCGGACACATCGACACCAGAGGCTACAGATGATTCTGCAGCAGCATCGGCGTTTGCAGGTAAGTCGATGTAGCTACTTACCTGCAAATGCTGATGCTGCTGCAGAATCAACTGTAGCCTCTGGTGCCGACACGATGCAGGACCTGTGAGTGACGTCACAGATCTGCACTGCCAGAAGCTGGGCGTTGTGAAGAGAAGTGGATGATACTTCTCATCAGAAAGCCCAGCTAGTAAAAGTAGTAAACACGCCCCGATGTACGCACATAATACACGCCCAGTTGTACTTTTACTTTTCAACACGCCCAGTTGTACTTTAGCAAGCCTCATTTGCATAAATACGAAAATGGTCATAACTTGGCCAAAAATGCTCGTTTTTTAAAAATAAAAACGTTACTGTAATCTACATTGCAGCGCCTATCTGCTGCAATAGCAGATAGGGGTTGCAAAATCTGGTGACAGAGCCTCTTTAAGCCCTGCCGGAGGCAGAGCTTAATCGGTTCACAAAGATGGTGGACCTGGGGGACTTCATTAGGCCCCCAGGCAGCCATAGCAATCATCGCCACCCCGCGCGATGAGCTGTTAGAGAGGGTCGCCCCCCTCTTTCTAACGATTTAAATGCTGCGGTCGCTATTGACCGCAGAATTTAACGAGTTAAGCGAGCAGGATCGCGGTCGAGCGCAATCGCGCTCGTTACTCTGAAATGTCGGCTGTAACAAACAGCCGACACCAGCAACGTATGGAGCGGGTTCACTCCGTGAGCCCGCTCCATACTTCCCCTACCCGACTTTGGCGTATGGATATGTGAAATGTCGGGAAAGGGTTAAAGGAGTCTATGACGTCACCGTCCATATATGGACAGTGGCGTCAGGAGCTGTAAGAAGCCGGAATCCCCGGCCAGAGTGGCATCAATGCTCTCTGGCCAGGGATTCCACTCCTGGAGCAGTCCCTGATGTCATCATCCATATATGGACAGTGACGTCAGGACCTTTAAAATTCCGGAATCCCCAGCCAGAGTATCGGCAAAGCTCTGGCCAGAGATTCTGCTCCTGAAGGAGTCCATGACGTCACTGTCCATTTATGAACAGTGACGTCACAAACTTTAAGAAGCCGGAATCCCCGGCCAGAGTGGCGGCAATTCTCTGGCCAAGGATTCTGCTCCTGGAAGAGTCCCTGACATCACTGTCCATAGATGGACAGTGAAGTCAGGAGCTTTAAGATGCTTACATCCTCAGGCCACAGCGTCGGCCAAACACTGTGGCCGTAAATGCCACTCCTGGTAGAGCCATTGACGTCACTGTCCATATAAGGACAGTGATTTCAGGAGCTTTAGGATCCTGGAATCCTCAGCCAGAGCGTCAGCAAAGTTCTGGCCAGAGAATCTGCTCCTGTAGGAGTCCCTGACGTCAGTGTCCATTTATGAACAGTGACGTCAGGAGCTTAAGATGCCGAAATTCCTGGCCAGAGCGGCTGCAACACTCTGGCCAGGGATTCCGCTCCTGGAGGAGTACCTTACAACACTGTCCATATATGGACAGAAATGTCAGGAGCTTTAAGGTTGCAAAATTCTCGGCCAGAGCGTTGGCGGCACTCTGGCCGGGAGTTCCGCTCCTGGTGGAGTACCTGACGTCACTGTCTATATGACAGTGATGTTAGAAGCTTTAAGATGTCAGAATTCCCAGCCAGGGATTCCGCATCTGGAGAAGCCCCTGACATCACTGTCCATTTGTCCGATTTGGGGTCTTTATAAAAGGGCAATATGGTCAGGGTATGGTATTTTTTCAGGGAGAGTCTGGTCTGCGCTCTGTTTTTCTGGTGGTATTCTGGTCTTGGATATGTATTGAAGGGTAGTCTGTTCTATGGTCTGTATTTAGGGATTGTCTGGTTTGAAGTTTGTATTAGAGGAATAGTCTGATCTGGGTTCTGTATTTAGGAGTAGTATGGTCTGTGGTCTGTATTCATAGGTAGTCTTGTCTGCAGTTTGTAGTAGGAGGAGTCTTGTCTGGGGTCAATATTTAGGGGGAGTCTGGTTTGGGGTCTTTATTTAGGGGGAGTCTTATTAGGGGTCTATATTAAGAGAATAGTCTGATCTGGTGCTTTGTAGATAGGGGTAGTTTGGCTTGGGATCTGTATTAATCAGATAGCCTGCCCTGGGTCTTTATTAAGAGTATAGTCTGTCAGCTTTAATATATTTTGTATGTGGGGTGTTAAAGTGTTATTCTACCTAATGTTGATAGAAAAAAGTGCGGGCTCCTCCTTCTGCTCATATGATAGACGTTTAGGGAAGCTGAGCTTAATATATTCTGGCTTGATTCTTCTGAAAATATCAAAATATGATGATCGGAGCCGACCTGTAAACAACACAAACCATGAAAAATCACCCCCAGATGCATTGTGATGTCACACTGAGGCCCATGAGAATTGTGGGAAAGAAAATGACTGTGTTGCCTGTGGCAACCAATCAGATTTCATGTTTAAAGTGCAGTGTGGGACATGAAAGCTGTACTCTGATTGGATGCTGTGGCTAACTCCACCCCTTTTTTGCCAGCACTAGGTCCAATATTTAATAATAATGATAATAATAATAACAACCATAGTAATGATAATGATGCTGATGATGACAATAAAATATACATATTTACTGCTGTAACATACAAGAGCATCTTTAACCCCTTCAGGACTGAGCCTGTTTTGGCCTTCAGGACGAAGCCGATTTTTCAAATCTGACATGTCACTTTATGTGGTAATAACTTTGGAATGCTTTTACCTATCCAAGCGATTCTGAGATTGTTTTCTCGTGACATATTGTACTTTATGTTAGTGAAAAAATTTTGTTGATAAATTCAATATTTATTTGTAAAAAACACCAAGATTTGGCGAAAATTTGCAAAAATTTGCATTTTTCTAAATTTAAATGTATCTGCTTGAAAAACAGATAGTAATACCACACAAAATAGTTACTAGTTAACATTTCCCATATGTCTACTTTAGTTTGGCATCATTTTTTGAACATTCTTTTATTTTTCTAGGACGTTACAAGACTTAGAACTTTAGCAGCGATTTCTCATATTTTCAAGAAAATTTCAAAAGGCGATTTTTACAAGGACCAGTTCAGTTCTGAAGTGGCTTTGAGGGCCTTATATATTAGAAAGTCCCCATAAATCACCCCATTTTAAAAACTGCACCCCTAAAAGTATTCAAAACAGCATTCAGAAAGTGTATTAAAAGATGGGGGTATGGCTCTCAGTGCATGAGGTCGACATGTGAGGTCTGAGCTCCTGCTGGACGGCATATTAAGCAGCACCACCTGGCTCGTTAGCCTTACAGATCTTGCAGATCTCTGCATTGCTTTAGCCCTTTTCCTGCTATCAGACGACCAGAGGGGGAGAGAGACAGCATGGTGAGAGGTCGGAAAAGAAAGAGCCCTCTGAAGCTCACAAGCTTCTTTCCAGCTTCAGATTCACTCCAAGATGACGCTGAGACCCGAGGACAGGAAGATAAATCACCTTTTCAAAGGTACCGGAGGACTGTACAAGCAGAGGGGGATCCCCTCTTACCTGAAGCCTTATTGGACCCGGCTCGGAGTCCGACTTTGGGCCCCCCTGCACGTCCAGGATTGTTGGCTGAGACGAAGTGTGGGACTGCTGCTGCTACTGCTGTCGCACATGGTCGCTCATGTGCTCAGGTATCCTCTGTCTCTGCTTTGCCTAGAACTATGGGGGATGATAATTCAAGTTCTCCTTCCTCCCCATTACAGTATAATACAGACCCTGGTTCAGATGATCTTGTCACTGTAGCCACTATGAAAAATTTATTGGCAGATCTGCATAAATCACTGCACACTGATCTATTTAAAGCTATGGGGAAACTTCAAACTGAGGTCACTTCAATAGGAGAACGGACTTCCCATATAGAGTATAAAATGTCTGAGCTTACTACAGCCCATAATGATCTTGTGGATGCATCTACTGCTATGGAAAAGGAACTTGAATTTGTTAAAGCAAAACTTGCTGATATCGAGGATCGTTCCAGGAGGAACAACCTGAGGTTCAGAGGTATTTCTGAGCAAATTAAGGCAGATCAGTTGGTAGAATTTATGGTGGATTTCTTTAAAAATTTACTACCGCTTGCCTCTCCCACTGATTTAACCATTGATAGAGCTCATCGCTTACCAAAACCTAAAAGCTTGCCTGCCACAGTTCCGAGGGACGTCATAGTACGTATTCACTTTTTCCATATTAAAGAAAAGTTGGTGGAAGCATCACGCTCTGAACCTACCCTGCCTGCAAAATTCCATCTGATTTCTATATTTGCGGATCTATCTGCAGCTACCTTGGCTAAGAGGAGAGCGTTTGTTCACAGTACTAAGATTCTACGAGATCAAGGTATATCGTACAAATGGGGATTTCCGGTTAAACTTGTCATTTCAAAAAACGGAACAAAAATTGTGGCTACATCTCCAAGGGATGCCGAGCGTCTATGTCAAGAATGAGGGTTAATGAGCAGCCCCGGATCTTCTCCTAAAAGAACTGGGTCGGCTTTTCTTACTTTACCTAAGGAGTGGGACACTGTAGATCGTAATGTCAAGATGACTCCTTGAACCAATGTTGCTTATTCTGAATCATTCTGAATCATATTTGTAGATGTCTGTACAGAAAAGGGTGTTTCAGCTCATCTATTTTTTTTTTTTTAGATCTGTATAAATCTGTATAAAGGCACGAAGCTAAAAAGCAGTGAATGCCATATTATATATTTTTTATTTCCAGGTATGTTATACTTGGACCCCGATTTGGAACGTAACCCTATATGTAGGGACTCTTGGTGTGGGAACGCCAAGAACCCCGTTTATTATTTTTTTATTTATTTTTTCTCTGTTGTTATGTTGTGGTATGTGGTCCTTCTGTTCATGGATAATCTATCTTATTTCTGGGAAATGTGTAAACATTGTATACGAAATTAGAACTGGGTCTGCTGTGGAGATGTCTACTTCTTTAAGAGCTAGGTGCTTAATAAGGGGTAAACAACCCTTCTTTGTTAGGAATGGTTTTCAAAATTGTTTCACATAATGTTAAGGGGTTAAATTCCCCATTTAAACGTTCAAAATTATGGTCTGAGGCCTCACTTTCTCAAGCGGATGTGTTATGTATTCAAGAAACACACCTTAATAAAGAAGACGCCTGCAGACTTAAACATAAAAAATTTCCACATATATTTTCAGCACCAGCGGTAGGCAAGAAATGTGTGGTCTCTATAGCAATAAGGGACTCGGTTGCATTTCATTTGCAAAATGAAATTGTGGATGAAAATGGTCATTATGTTTTGTTGTCTTCTGAACAATATTCAGTACACTATCCTATCGGTATATGCCCCTAATTGTAAACAAGACAGGTTTCTGCGAAAGATGATTAAATTAGCAAATCAATACAAAAAGGGCTCAATGATACTAGTGGGTGACTTTAATTTGACATTATGGCCTACTATGGATTCAACATCTACTGTAAAATGTAAGGAATCTACGTCGGCTTTTTCTTTATTACACAAACATGGCCTTTTTGACATTTGGAGAGTGCATCACTATAGTGACCGTGACTACATCTTTTTTTCGAATCCTCATAAAATATACACGAGGATTGACTTTTTTCTTATAAATACCTAAGCCGGGTAAACCCTCGGACGTCCCCTCTAATTGTCGACCTATTTCTTTGCTAAATACAGATCTAAAAATCTATGCAAAGATTTTGTCCTGTAGACTGGCAGATATTCTTCCCCAGCTGATCAGTCCTGATCAAGTGGGATTTGTAAAAGGGAGACAAACAGTGGATAGTACCATACGGTTTATAGATATTATTTCTGAGGTTGAGGTTAGGCGGATGCCTTCTCTGCTTCTTACCTTGGATGCGGAGAAGGCATTCGGTCGGGTTCATTGGGGGTACTTAAGGGAGGTATTGGGGAAGTTTGGGATCCGAAATTCTTTTTTATCTGCCATTATGGCCATGTATACCTCTCCCTCGGCTCAGGTTTATAGCACAGGCGCGTTATCAAGTCCCTTTTTTATAACCAATGGTACAAGACAGGGATGCCCTTTATCGCCCATGATATTTACATTGGCGATGGAGCCCTTTGCTGCGGCGGTCAAAATATCATCCCGTATTAGAGGAGTCTCCATAGGACACACTGAACATCGTATAGGTCTCTTTGCGGATGACGTTATATTATGTTTGTCCTCTCCTGGAGACACTTTGCCTTATATACTCCGACTCATCCAGGAATTTGGGGAGATCAGTTATTATAAAATCAATACATCAAAATCTTTAATTTTAAACATGGGCATTCCAAAATATACACAGTTGCAATTACAAAAGGAATTTCCCTTTAAATGGGCTGAAGGAACAATTACTTATTTAGGGATTTCTCTTACCTACCCATGTGGTAAGTTGATGTCGGTTAACTATAACACTTTACTGCAGGTTTTGAATAAGGACATCATTCCCTACTCTAGATTTCCTTTATCCTGGATGGGCCGTATTGCAGCCTCTAAAATGCTACTTCTCCCAAAAGTGTTGTATTACTTTCGAAACCTCCCAATCCCAATTCCCAAATCTATTCTAAGACGTATTCAAATGGTGTTTACAAGATTCATTTGGAATGGGAAGAAGCCAAGGGTTGCAGCAAAAATACTGCATTTGTCTGTAGCTAAAGGAGGTCTGGGATATCCGAATATTGTTGCTTACTATAATGCGGCTATTCTGGACCAATTAAAACATTGGTGGTCATATGATAAAAATAAGCGCTGGGTGGAGTTAGAAGCGCATATATTACACAGTTCAGACTTAAAGGATGTGTTGGGCTCTGTGAGGATGGGGGAACACATATTGGGTAAATTATCCCCTACAATTAAAGCATCTATTCAGATTTGGAAGGGTGTGTCTGATAATGCCTCTATTCTTCCTCTTAGACGTAGTATGGTTTCCTTAGCTATGGTGCAACGTTGCATACCTAATTCAAATTTTTCAGAATGGACTACTAAAGGTATTAGTTCATTGGAATTATTATACGATAACAATTTATTGTTACCCTATTCTATAATGTCTTCTAAATATGATCTAAACCCTAAGGATTTTTATAAATATTTTCAGTTGAGCCATTTTCTTTCCACTGTTAAGTTTACAGTCAATGCCCCCACTTCAAATTATGAAAAATATTTTTATAACCCCAAGTTGATAACTAAAGGAATATCTAAAGCCTATGAGGCAATTCATCAGGATGAATTTTCTTTGCCTACCCTTAATTTTACACAAAAACGGGAATTGGAGTTGGGAGGTACATATAGTATTGAACAGTGGGAGGCGGCTTTTAAAATCTGTTCTAAGTCTTCCCACTGTGTAAATCATCTGGAAGCCTCTCGAAAATTGCTTTATAGATGGTACATGACTCCATACCGCCTATCCAAAATGTTTCCTATGGTGTCCTATATCTGTTGGCGATGCAACGCTTCTGTTGGCTCATTATTACATATTTGGTGGAGTTGTGATGTCATCGCTCCGTTTTGGGTAGAGATACAACGAATGTTAACCAGCATAATCGGTTTTCCGGTTCCTTGGGGACCAGAAGTAGCACTGCTTTCTTTGAAATTAGGGGATATAGGCATTGAGAATAGTACGGTTATGGTACATGTGCTAACTGTAGCGAGAACAAGTATTGCTCAGAGATGGAAAAGCGCTTCTATTCCGTCTAAGGTAGAAATCTTGCACAAGGTTCAGTACAATTGTATTATGGAACATTTAATTTCCACAAGACTACATAAGACACAGGAATTTGTTTACAAATGGTCTAAATGGCTTGCTTTTAATGGCTTACAGCTTCCTTTATAGAAAGACCTCATAAAAGTGTATTAGGGTCCTTATGTATATTCTAAATCCTAGAGCAGGGACTTTACGTTCGTCTGTATGTTTTTATGTTTTTTTGTGTTTTTGTTTTTTTTTACATTGGAAAGCTGTAAAATAGTAAAAATTAAACTTATGGAAGTTCAACTCTGGTTACATTATTAATTAACGACACTATGATTATCTTATTATGTACCCAGTATGTTTCTAATACATGTATGTGTATACTGACTATTAGATTAACTTTAAATCTTTATGCTTTTTGCGATCTCATAAATTTGGAAAAAAACATTTCAATATTTCCAATGTTAATGTCTTGTTTATTTTTGTATAACTTTGAAAAACCTTTAATAAAAATTGTGTTAAAGAAAGTGTATTAACCCTTTAGGCCAGTGGTTCTTAACCTTATTGGAGGTACTGAACCCCACCAGTTTCATATGAGAATTCACCGAACCCTTCTTAATTGGAAAAATAAAATATGATTTTTTCAAATTCAAAACATAGGTATATATTTTACTGGTGCACAAAATGAACCGTGCATCAACATCACTGTGTTCAAAGAACAAAACCATCAAAACATGATTTTCACACAAAAACATAATAATGAATATTTACTGCAAATCAGTGCGACTTCTGCTGTTGCCTTTCAGAGACCAGTTCAGAAATGCGCGGCTTCACCTTGGCAAGTGCCACTCTCATGTCATTTTCGCAACAAAGTCTGTTCCTTTTCTTCCTTTTTACATCCAGCATCCTCTAAAAGGATTGCTCGCAAAGATATGTTGTAACAAACGGTATGAAAATCTCCAGAGCTTTCTCAGCAATAACAGGGTACGTTACAATTTGTTGACACCAAAACGTTGAGAGCGTTGTTGTTCTGAAGAGTTGCTGTTGAACCTGCTGAATTTCAATGATTTCATCGAGGTATTCATCATTGACATCTGTTGTCTCAACACTAAACGTGAACGGCTGTCTCACCCATGCTGGATATGACTCTATTGTAGGGAAGTATCCGTCGAGAGACTTTGCAAGCTCATCTAAGTGCGTGGCAATTGCTTGCTTCAGTTTCGCGGGTACAGAAATGTCTCCGATTCCAGATACATCTTCGATCTTACTTATACAGTCGTCCAGCAGGGGAAAGTTTGCAAAGTTATCGTTCTCTGTTTGTCGTTTCCATAACGGTAGCTTTTTTTGAAAAGCCTTCAGGTTTTCTTCCGCTTCGATGATGTTGACTCCACCGCCTGCATCTGTTGATTGAGATGATTGAGAGCTGCGAAGATATCAGCCATGTACGCTAAAATGAGAATTTTTGAAGCAATCCGCATTACAATGTTGGTGCTCTTGCAAAAACAGGGCTAATTCCACACGCACAGCAAAAACAAGATTCAGCACCTGTCCCCGGGATAACCACCGAACGTTAGAATGGTACAGAAGTACCTCGAATTCAGAGCCCATTTCTTTACACAGCTCACTGAAGATGCGGTGCCTCAGAGCACTATTTCGCACATAGTTCACGCATTCCACTACAATTTTTAATACTTCAGCCAGTTTTGGAGGCAAGGTTTTTGTTGCCAACGCATGCCTGTGCAGAATACAATGTGTAACAATGATTTGTGGTGCATCGGCTTTCACTAGCGCACCAAAACCAGACTTTCTTCCAAGCATAACTGGAGCTCCGTCCGAACAAACTGCAGAAACCATATCCCACGAAAGATTGTTGTCTTTGAAAAAGTCATCCACAAGTTTCTTCACATCGGCTGCGGTAGTTGTTATTTTACAAAATAAAAAAATCTTCCTTTATCACGTCGTCTTTCACATAGCGCACGATAGGCCAAACGATGTAGCGTGATCACCTGCAGTCAATGATGGCCAAACGGAGCGTGTCATCACGAATCATATGAGTTGGATATGTGTCTTGACCTCCGCCGAACCCCTGCTATGATTAAGGACCCTAGCGGTCTGAAACGCGTAAGCATGGTTCCGGGATTTTTGTTTTATCCCTGCTTTTTAAAAATGACCTAAATAAAATTGGAATTTTAATACTCAAGTGCTGGATCTGCCTTTTCTACACACCATTTTTTGCTTCAATTGCCTGCAGTCGACACAGGATCAGTTCAGGAGTATCTACAAGCACCTACAGCTTTTGGATTAACTACATACACTCTGCATCAGTCAAAGCATTATGAAAAACGCATTGGAAAACGCAACCATAGCGTGGTGTTTATGAGGTGAGCTAAACTTTTAGTACAACTTTTTTCATTTGAACCCCTGCTTTAGGCGTTTCACAGGATTTAAAGCAAAGTAGAGGTGAAAGTTACAAATTGAATTTTTTTTTTACAAAATTCATTTGTAATAAAAAAAATTCTATACCACAGAAGGTTTTACCCGAGAAATGTAACTTATTATTTATTGCCCAGATTCTGCAGTTTTTAGAAATACCCCACATGTGGCCCTAGTGCGGTAATGGACTGAATCATTGGCCTCAGAAGCAAAGGAGCACCTAGAGGATTTTGGGGCCTTTAGCATATATTTTAGGTACCATGTCAGGTTTGAAGAGGTCTTGTGGGGCCAAAACAATAAAGACCCCCAAAAGTGACCTCATTTTGGAAACTACACCCCTCAGGGAATTTATCTAGGGGTATAGTTAGCATTTTGAACCCACAGTTTTTTTGCTAAATTTATTTGAATTAGTTTGTGAAGATGAAAATCTACTTTTTTTCTGAAAAAATGTAGAAATTTTGAATTTTTTCAAGGAATAAAAGAGAAAAAACACCCCAACATATGTAAAGCAATTTCTCCTGATTATAGCAATACCCCATATGTGGTAATAAACTGCTGTTTGGACCCACAGCAGGACTCAGAAGGGAATCGGAAAGTGACCCCATTTTGGAAACTACACTCATCAAGGAATTTTTCTAGGGGTAAAGTTAGCATTTTTACCCCACGATTGTTTTGCTGAATTCATTGGAATTATTCTGTAAAGGTAAAAATCTACTTTTGTTCTGAAAAAAGGTAGCCATTTTTAATTTTTACAAGGAATAAAGGAGAAAAAGCACCCCAACATTTGTAAAACAATTTCTCCCGAATACGGAAATATGCCATATGTGGTAATAAACTGCTGTTTAGACCCACAGCAAGGCTTAGAAGGGAAGGAGCGCTATTTGGCTTTTGGAGCTCAAATTTAGCTGAAATGGTTTTTGGGTGCCATGTCGCATTTGCAAAGCCCCTGAGAGGCCAGAACAGTGGAAACCCTCCAAAAGTTGAAATTACACCACTTAAAGAATCTATCTAGGGATATAGTGGGCATTTAGACCCCACAAGTCTTTTGCAGGATTTATTAGAATTAGGCCGTGAAAATGAATATCGACATTTCTTCCACTAAAATGTTGCATTTTTTCAATTTCACAAAGGATAAAGGGGGAAAAAGCACCCCAACATTTGTAAAGCAATTTCTCCCGAGTACGGCAATACCCCACGTGTGGTCATAAATGGTTTTTCATTAGAAAGTAATTAACCCTTTCTGGCCTGATCCATTTTTTTTATTTTCCTTTTTAGTTTTTTCCTCCCCGCGTTCCAAGAGCCACAACTTTTTTATTTTTCAGTCAATACAGCGGTGTGAGGGCTTATTTATTGAGGGACGAGCGTTCGTTTTTATTGGTACCATTTTTTGGTACATACAACTTTTTGAGCACTTTTTATTACATTTTTAGGTAGAGCCAAGGTGACCAAAAAACAGCGATTTTGCCGTTTTAAATTCTTTATTTTTCACGTGAGACGCTCCATACATCACCCCCCACACTAAGACATGCTATGTTGTGGTGCGTGAAGGGGTTAATGCGCAGCGCATGGTGCGGAGTGAAAATTACAATTTTCCACTCATATGCCATTTTTGTGCACTATATGTTATGCCCAGTTTGTGCCACTGAAGACAAATACCTCATAAAATATTAATCGGGTTCTCCCGGGTATGGCGATGCCATATCTGTGGACGTAAATTGGTGTTTAGGCACGCTGCAGGGCTCAGAAGGGAGGGAGCGCCATTTGGCTTTTGGGGCGCAGATGTAGCTTGGTAGTTCTGTTTGGGGTTTTACTGGTGTTTCAGTTTATAATGTGGGGGCATATGTTATCTGTGCGGGGTACATCAGGGTATAATAAGAGGGTATAATAACGCAGTAAATAAATAATAATCCGCAGATATGTGGCCGGTATCGCACTTCTAAATGGCGCCTGATCTTATCTGCTTTTGGACACTCTGCACATTTTGCATCGCCATATTCTGGGAGCCAGAACTTTTTTATTTTTTTCTCCACTGGAGCTGTGTGAGGGTTTATTCTTTGCGGGACAATCTGTAGGTTTTCATTGGTACCATTTTGGGGTACCAGAAATTTTTTTGATCACGTTTTATTCCATTTTTTGGCAATCAAGGTGACCAAAAACCATCAATTCTGACAATGTTTTTTATTTGTTTTTTTTATGGCCTTCACCCTGGGCTATAAATGACCATTTTACTTTATTCTGCAGGTGGATACGATTACGGCGATACCAGATGTATATAATTTTTTTATGTTTTGCAGCGTTTGTGCAATACAATCACTTATTTATAAAATAAATAATTTTTTGTATCACCATATTCTGAGAGCCATAACTTTTTTATTTTTCAGTCAAAAAAGCGGTGTAAGGGCTTGTTTTTTGCGGGACGGGATGTAGTTTGTATTGGTACAATTTTGGCGTACATGCGACTTTTTGATCACTTTTTATTGTATATTTTGGGAGGGTTGGTAACCCAAAAATTGTGATTCGGGCACTGTTTTTCGTTTATTTTTTTCGCGGTGTTCACCGTGCGGGAAAAATAATATTGCAGTTTTATAGTTGGGGTCGTTACGAACGCGGCGATACCAAATATGTGTACTTTTTTTAACGTGTTAATTTTTTTCCTATAATAAAAGACTTATTATAGGAAAAAAAGCATTCTTTGTTTATGTAACTTCTAACTTTTATTTTTACACTTTTTAAAAACATTTTTATTATCTTTTTTTTACTTTTTTTACTTGTCCCACTAGGGGACACTTAGACTTGCAGCTCTGATCGCTGCTGGAACACATTACACTACACATGTAGTGTAATGTGTTCTAACTGTCTTTGTGACGTGACAGTCACACTGACAGGAAGCATCAGAGGACCGGCCGGAGGCTGCTCCTCCGAGGCTTCCGTACATGGCAACCCGGAGGTCATTGTCTGGCCTCTGGTTGCCATGATAAGGATCGCCAGCCCCCGCAAATGCATGTGGGGGGCTGCCGATTCGCTGTAAACCTCTTCGATGTGGTGATCGCAATCGACCACCGCATTGAAGGGGTTAATTGTCGATTTCAGCGGCGACAGGCCGCTGATCGGCAACGGGGAAAGCAGGGCTGACACCCTGCACAGTTAACCGCCGCTGCGGTGTAGCGCCGCGCAGTGGTTAACTGTTAAAGCGCGGACGTAACTGCACGCCCAGGTGCGCGAAGTTACTGCTCACCTGGACGTGCATTTACGCCAAGGTGCGGGAACGGGTTAAATAGATCATGGCAAGAGAAAAGCGTTGGGGTGCCAAGACAACTAATCAGCTCTTATTTTTTCTGCAGCCTCTTGGAAAATGAAAGCAGTTTCCTGATTGGTTTCTGCAGGTAATGTCAGGGATCAATACTATGTATATTGTTTGAAAAATATTATCCTCACACATGTGTATATACATTTCAGTTCTTTGTGTAATATACTGATATATATAACAAGTTCTTTGTTCATGTCGGATACACCTATGGAAGACACCGCCCCCTGGAATGCAAAGAGGAGTGTGCAGAAGAATGTATAGGAAAACTTACAGCAGAGGAGCCAATGGGATTTAAGCAAGTCCCACATCTATAGGGAGGGGCATGTGTCTCTTTCTGTGTTTCTTCCTCCTGACTGAGAAAGGGAAGCTTTGTACCAAACATTTGTGTGGTGTACTTCTCTCCAGGCATGCCTTCAGCTTTCAATTTACAGAGGTGGTTACTCGGTGTGAAATACGGACCTGACAGTAACATGTCCACTTTTCCATTGCACTACATCTGGTGAATCTCCCTGTAAATGGGGGCCGATAAAAAATGTGTGTTGCTCATAGCATCCAACAACAGTGCTGGATTCATATGGGTAACACCACTGTTTGTCTGTACTATTTGGCATACACACTGTAAAGGATCTGCCAGGCACAGCTTCTGTGTCAACGCCCATAGGTAATCAGTCTGCACCTGCTTCTATGTCTGTGAGACTGACTCCATCTTCCACCACTCAGGATGGCAGGCTTAGGAGTGGGAGAGCCTATCTCAGCCTGGCCAGACGGAGCTAGCTCCCGCCCTCTGTCTATTTATACCTGCCTTTCCTGTTCCTCCTTGTTTGTGATTCTTCTTGTTTGGTTTCCTGGCCCTGCTGCAGCTTCTGAACTATTTGACCCTGCTTCATATTGACCCTGGCTTACTGACTAATCTCCTGCTCTGCGTTTGGTACCTCGTACACTCCTGGTTTGACTCGGCTCGTTCACCACTCTTGTTGCTCACGGTGTTGCCGTGGGCAACTGCCCAATTTCCCTTAGCTTCTGTGTACCCTTGTCTGTTTGTCTGTCGTGCACTTATTGAGTGTAGGGACCATCGCCCAGTTGTACCCCGTTGCCTAGGGCGGGTCGTTGCAAGTAGGCAGGGACTGAGTGGCGGGTAGATTAGGGCTCACTTGTCTGTTTCCCTACCCCCATCATTACATAATCACAAGCCCTATACCTAGTCTACCCTGGTCCCTCACACTACTATGGACGCCCTTGAGACCCTGGCTCAGCAAATGCAGGGTCTCTCCCTACAGGTCCAGGCCCTGGCTCAGAGGGTCAACCAGCCTGATACTACCATGGTAGTGCCCTTCACCTCACCTCTTGAACCCCACCTCAAGTTGCCTGACCGGTTCTCAGGGGACCGGAAGACTTTTCTCTCCTTTCGGGAGAGTTGTAGGCTCTACTTTCGCTTAAAGCCCCACTCCTCAGGTTCTGAGAGCCAGCGGGTGGGTATAATTATGTCCCGGCTCCAAGACGGGCCCCAAGAATGGGCCTTCTCCTTGTCTCCTGACGCCCCTGAACTTTCCTCCGTTGATCTTTTCTTTTCTGCTCTCTGACTCATTTATGACGAGACTGACAGGACTGCCTTTGCCGAGAGTCAGTTGGTGACCTTACATCAGGGTAAGAGACCTGTTGAGGAGTATTGTTCTGACTTTAGGAAGTGGTGCGTAGCTTCTCGGTGGAACGACCCTGCCTTAAGGTGCCAGTTTAGGTTGGGTCTGTCGAACGCCCTGAAAGACCTGCTAGTTAGCTATCCCTCTTCTGACTCCATAGACCAGGTTATGGCTTTAGCGGTACGACTTGACCGACGTCTCAGGGAACGACAACTTGAACGTTTTTGTGTTTTCCCCTCTGACTCCCCCATGATGCCTCCCGAGGTTCCGTTGCTTCGCTCTTCCACGGAAGACTCGGAGGTACCTATGCAACTCGGGGCCTCCGTGTCCCCCCGACAACGTAGAGAGTTCCGCAGGAAGAATGGTCTCTCTTTCTATTGTGGGGATGACAAGCATCAAGTGAACACCTGTCCTAGGCGTAAGAATAAGCAGCCGGAAAACGTCCGCGCCTAAGTGATCATCGGGGAGGTCACTTGTGCGCACAGGTATTTCCCGTAAATATGAAACGTAATAAAATCTTGCTTCCCTTTCAGGTCTCTTTTGGTGGTAGGTCTGCTACCGGCAGTACCTTCGTGGATTCAGGGTCTTCTGCTAATATCATGTCTGTGGAATTTGCTATGTCTCTAGCTATGCCTTTGATTGATTTGCCTAAACCTGTCCCGGTAGTGGGTATCGACTCCACTCCTCTTGCTAATGGTTATTTTACACAGCATACCCCTGTTTTTGAATTCCTTGTTGGCTCTATGCATTTGGAGCAGTGCTCTGTACTGTTGATGCAGGGATTATCGTCCGATTTGGTTTTAGGCCTTCCCTGGTTGCAGTTGCATAATCCCACGTTTGACTGGAATTCTGGGGAGGTTACCAAATGGGGTAATGAATGCTTGACGTCATGTTTTTCTGTTAATTCTATTTCTCCCCCTGAGGAGGTGAACACGCTACCTGAGTTTGTTCAGGACTTCGCTGATGTTTTCTCTAAGGAGGCCTCCGAAGTGTTACCTCCTCATAGAGAATACGATTGCGCTATCGATTTGGTACCAAGAGCTAAGCTCCCTAAGGGTAAGATATTTAACCTCTCTTGTCCCGAACGTGAAGCCATGAGAGAGTATATCCAGGAATGCCTGGCCAAGGGTTACATTCGCCCCTCTACTTCTCCGGTAGGTGCTGGCTTCTTCGTAGGGAAGACGGATGGTGATCTTAGGCCATGCATTGACTACCGTAACTTGAATAAGGTCACTGTAAGGAACCAGTATCCCCTTCCTTTGATTCCTGATCTTTTTAATCAGGTTCAGGGGGCCCAATGGTTCTCTAAGTTTGATCTATGGGGGGCGTATAACCTTATCCGCATCAAAGAGGGGGATGAGTGGAAGACTGCGTTTAACACGCCCGAAGGTCATTACGAATACCTCGTCATGCCCTTTGGGTTGTGTAATGCTCCCGCGGTCTTCCAGAATTTAATAAATGAGATTTTAAGAGATTACCTGGGGGTATTTCTTGTAGTGTACCTTGATGACATACTTGTGTCTTCCAAGGACTGATCCTCCCACATTGAGCATGTCAGGAAGGTGCTCCAGGTCCTTCGGGAAAACAAACTGTTTGCGAAGACCGAAAAATGTGTGTTTGGGGTGCAGGAGATACAATTTTTGGGTCAAATCCTCACTCCTCATGAATTCCGCATGGACCCCACCAAGGTCCAGGCTGTGGTGGAATGGGTCCAACCTGCCTCCCTGAAGGCGTTACAGTGCTTCTTGGGGTTCGCTAATTATTACAAGAGATTTATTGCTAACTTCTCGGTCATCGCTAAGCCTCTTACGGACCTCACTCACAAAGGTGCTGATCTCCTCCACTGGCCTCCTGAGGCTGTCCAGGCTTTTGAGGTCCTTAAGAAGTGCTTTATCTTGGCCCCGGTGCTGGTTTAGCCCAACCAAATGAAGCCATTTATCGTGGAGGTTGACGCATCCGAGGTGGGAGTGGGGGCTGTCTTGTCCCAGGGTACTAGATCCCTCACCCATCTCCGTCCCTGTGCCTACCTCTCCAGGAAGTTTTCTCCCACTGAGAGTAACTATGATATTGGCAACCGCGAACTCTTAGCCATTAAATGGGCATTTGAAGAGTGGCGCCACTTCCTGGAGGGGGCTAGGCACCAGGTAACGGTCCTTACTGACCACAAGAATCTGGTTTTCCTAAAATCGGCCCGGAGGCTAAACCCGAGATAAGCTCGATGGGCGTTATTTTTTACCAGATTCAACTTTTTGGTTACCTATAGGGCTGGGTCTAAAAATATTAAGGCTGATGCGTAGCTTCATGGCCAGCCCTCCTTCGGAGGAAGATCCTGCTTGTATTTTGCCTCCAGGTATAATCATTTCCTCTATTGATTCTGATTTAGTCTCTGAAATTGCGGCTTATCAAGGTTCAGCTCCCGGGAACCTTCCTGAGAACAAGCTGTTTGTTCCTCTGTAATTCCGGCTAAGGATACTTAGGGAAAATCATGACTCCGCACCATCTGGTCATCCAGGCATCCTGGGTACCAAGCACCTCATTGCCAGAAACTATTGGTGGCCTGGGTTGCCTAAAGACGTTAAGGCCTACGTCGCCGCTTGTGAGGTTTGTGCTAGGTCCAAGACTCCCAGGTCCCGACCAGCGGGCTTACTACGTTCTTTGCCCATTCCCCAGAGACCTTGGACCCATATCTCCATGGATTTTATCACCGATTTGGGTTGTAGTAGACCGCTTCAGTAAGATGTGCCACTTTGTGCCCCTCAAGAAACTACCCAATGCTAAGACGTTAGCTACCTTGTTTGTCAAACACATCCTGCGTCTCCATGGGGTCCCTGTCAATATTGTTTCTGACAGAGGGGTACAATTTGTTTCATTGTTTTGGGGAGCCTTCTGTAAAAAGTTGGAGATTGATCTGTCCTTCTCCTCTGCCTTCCATCCTGAAACTAATGGCCAAACCGAGAGGACTAATCAGTCTCTAGAACAATATTTAAGGTGTTTTATCTCTGACTGTCAATATGATTGGGTCTCATTCATTCCCCTCGCCGAATTTTCCCTTAATAACCGGGTCAGTAACTCATCAGGGGTCTCCCCCTTTCTCTGTAATTTTGGGTTTAATCCACGGTTCTCCTCCGTTTCACCTGGTAGTTCCAACAATCCCGATGTAGAGGTCGTTCATCGGGAACTGTGCACAGTCTGGGCCCAGGTTCAGAAGAACCTAGAGGCGTCCCAGAGCATACAAAAAACTCAGGCAGATAGAAGACGTTCTGCTAACCCCTTGTTTATGGTCAGGGATCTGGTGTGGCTATCGTCAAAGAACTTGCGCCTTAAAGTCCCGTCCAAGAAGTTTGCTCCCCGGTTTATAGGGCCGTATAAGGTCATTGAAGTCCTCAATCCTGTCTCCTTCCGACTGGAGTTGCCCCCATCTTTTCAAGTACACGACGTGTTTCATGCCTCCCTCCTTAAACGCTGCTCCCCGTCCTTGGCTCCCTCGAGGAAACCTCCTGTCCCCGTTCTCACCCCTGAGGGGGTGGAATTCGAGGTGGCCAAGATTGTGGACAGCAAGATGGTCAAAGGCTCCCTCCAGTACCTGGTCCATTGGAGAGGATACGGGCCTGAGGAGAGGACTTGGGTACCCGCCCGGGATGTTCACGCTGGGGTATTGGTCAGGAGGTTCCACCTTCGTTTCCCCAATAAACCAGGTCCACCTAGAAAGGGTCCGGTGGCCCCTCATAAAAGGGGGGGTACTGTAAAGGATCTGCCAGGCACAGCTTCTGTGTCAACGCCCATAGGTAATCAGTCTGCACCTGCTTCTATGTCTGTGAGACTGACTCCATCTTCCACCACTCAGGATGGCAGGCTTAGGAGTTGGGAGAGCCTATCTCAGCCTGGCCAGATGGAGCTAGCTCCCGCCCTCTGTCTATTTATACCTGCCTTTCCTGTTCCTGCTTGCTTGTGATTCTTCTCGTTTGGTTTCCTGGCCCTGCTGCAGCTTCTGAACTATTTGACCCTGCTTCATATTGACCCTGGCTTACTGACTACTCTCCTGCTCTGCGTTTGGTACCTCGTACACTCCTGGTTTGACTCGGCTAGTTCACTACTCTTCTGCTCTGCGTTTGGTACCTCGTACACTCCTGGTTTGACTTGGCTCGTTCACCACTCTTGTTGCTCACGGTGTTGCTGTGGCCAACTGCCCCATTTCCCTTAGCTTCTGTGTACCCTTGTCTGTTTGTCTGTCGTGCACTTATTGAGCGTAGGGACCGTCGCCCAGTTGTACTCCGTCGCCTAGTGCGGGTCGTTGCAAGTAGGCAGGGACTGAGTGGCGGGTAGATTAGGGTTCACTTGTCTGTTTCCCTACCCCCATCATTACACACACTGTATAATATATGATATAATTTATCTATGTGCTGATCATATAGATTCTATAATATATGCCTGAGGAATTATTACATAATAATAATATACAGCCCTTTTTTTAACGAGGGAATTAATTTGCTAATTGAATAAAGGGCTGTATGTTGTTAATATGTAATAAACCCCTTTAAAGCTCTTGGTGGGCACTATAGGGCAGCAATGCTCCCTAGTATATTATACATATATCTTCTATACTAATGTGTCATGCTACAAGAAATGAAATGGTGATAAATAAGGCTCTGTTCACATCTGCAATGTCACCTGGCATGACATCTAATGGGGTCCATTGCGTTCCATTGTGGTGTCTATCATTTTCCTCGTAATACATTTGTTGCATTTCATGCTGACCTAGTTCAGTTTAAACCTGGCGTATGAAACACCAGTCTTAAAGAGGCTCTGTCACCACATTGTAAGTGGCCTATATTGTACATGATGTGATCGGCGCTGTAATGTAGATTACAGCAGTGTTTTTTATTTAGAAAAACTATCATTTTTGACGGAGTTATGACCTATATTAGCTTTATGCTAATGAGTTTCTTAATGGACAACTGGGCGTGTTTTACTTTTTGACCAAGTGGGCGTTGTGGAGAGAAGTGTATGACGCTGACCAATCAGTGACCAATCAGCGTCATACACTCCTCTCCATTCATTTACTCTGCACATAGCGATATAGCTATATCGATATGTGCAGCCACATACACAAACACTAACATTACTGCAGAGTCCAGACAATGAATAGACATTACCTCCAGCCAGGACGGGATGTGTATTCAGAATCCTGACCACTTCTCTGCACTTCTCTATGATTTACAGCATAGCAGACGTAGTCTTGCGAGATTACACTGTAAGCTGTCATTTACAGCGAGATCTCGCTGTGAATACCCTGCTCATGACACCCCTCTATGAGCTAGAGCGGAGAGTTCCTGCTAAGACTTGATGTAATCATTATTGTACTCGGATGCCTTAAAGGGGTTGTCCAGAATTAGGAAAACATGCTTTCTTCCATAAACAGCGCCACACTTGTCAATAGGTTGTATCTGGTTTAGCAGCTCAGCTCCCTTGAAGTGAATGGCCTATTTACTGCAATACCACACTGAACCTGTGGACAGGTGTGGCTCTGTTATTTAAAGAAACCAGCCATGTATTTCTAAGGGTATGTTCACACAGCCTATTTTCGGCCGAAAAAATCGTAAGCAGAACGCCTACAAACATCTGCCCATTGATTTCAATGGAAAAAATGGCGTTCTATTCCGATCAGCCGTTTTTTTACACGGCCATTTTGGAAAATGGCCACGTAAAAAAACGGCCGGGAAAAAGAAGTGCAGGTCACTTCTTGGGACATTTTTGGAGCCGTTTTTCATAGACTCTATTGAAAACAGCTGCAAAAACGGCTGTAAAAAAACGCCATGGAAAACGCTGCGAAGAACGCGAGTGGCTTAAAAAACTTCTGAAAATCTGGAGCTTTTTTCCCTTGAAAACCGCTCCGTATTTTCAGATGTTTTTGAGTTTGCGTGTGAACATACCCTTATAGAAATTTTAGGTATGTGAGAAGAAGGAAAAAAGGGGCAAGAACAGTCAATATTATGCCGCCTTCAATTTATTTTATATTGATACCGACAGTTATAGGAAAATGAATGTGCAGTGCAATGTCCCCTTAAATTGCAATGTGGTATTTTATAGATTTTTTATTTTTTAATATTTTAATATTCTTATTTTATACTACTGTGTTTCAAATCCCATCGATTATAGACACCATCCTGTATGAATGGCTATGTCCACATCAATGGGAAAAGGAGGGTGTGCTCATTGAAGCTGTATTTACATAACTAAATTGTTTTACTGATATTGATAGGCAGCTATGCTGTGCCAAGCAAATAGCAGGGGGCTGCGCTCTCCCAGCCCGTAGTTAAGTGTAGCGAAACTACCGCTGTCAGCTGTCACAGCGTTGCTGCGCTACAATTCTCTATTGAGCAGCGAGATCAAGACCGCAGCTTTGATAATGCTTGCGGCGGCTAGGTTGTACGCCGTGAGTGCTGTGACATCATCAGCGCTCGACGGCTAAGCATTCAATGGATATGGTAGGATTATTGTATTTTCTACTATATTAATCTCTCCCTCTATATTCCGGTCCCTATTACTAGGTCGGTATTATCCCGACGTATGTTTCGCTGATCAAGGTCAGCTTCTTCCAGGGGTGGGAGCCTTTTGTTTATGGCGCTTTTTATAGTCCAAAGGTTGACTGACAGCAAATTCAGCCAATCAACATAAAGAGGGTAACTTATTGTTAGTTATGTCTTGTGAAGACATAACATGGGGAATTTTGTTACAATAGTCACAGAACATTTACAACAAAGTAAAGTTCCATATCTAGACATATAAAAGACCTGTAGATTGTAGATTCTGTTTTTCTTCCTTCACTTATAATAGATAATATCAATATTATTGAAAATATATAAGTTTTTTCCAGTTTTGATCTATCGTCAGTGTGCCTATTTTATTACTCAAGATTTATGGACTGAAAGAAGAGTCAGTATTAACTGCATCTTCCTTCTATTGACCCATAAATTCCCCATTTGCTCAGGGGGTGTTCATGTTCTACAGAACGGACCATATATTTAGAGGAAGCAACCAAAATTAAAGGATTCGTTGAGTCCATTGGGGCTCACTGTTCATTTTATAGATCCACTTGCTTTCCTCTTTTAGCAAGATGGAATCTATATCGCCACCTTTTATCCCTGTGGTAAGGTGACATATGGCCCAGCCCGATAACTCCTTTAACCCGTTAGTGACCGCCAATACGCCTTTTCACGGCTGCCACTAACGGGCTTTATTCTGATGCATAGGCCTTTTCACGCCACTGCATCAGAATAAAATTGCGGCGCCGTGAAAAGAGATAGCTCCCTGCTCTCAGCTGCCGGAGGTAGCTGAGGGCTTGGAGCACAGTCTGGGGACCGTTTTTTGCGGTCCCCAAACCGGCGATCGCCGGTATTCAACGAATACCGGCGACCGCCGTTACAATTAACGCAGTGGTGGAAGATTAACATTTTTATCTCCTCTCACCATGAATGTTTGGTGAGAGGAGATAAAAAACTAACCTGAAAGGCCTCCGATGCCCGCGATCGTGCCCCCCTTCTCTTCTCCTCCCGCAGCTGCCGGGAAGAGAAAAAAAATGGCGCCCGCGCATGCGCACACAATCTAATTAAGATTGCGACCGTTGTTTGCGGTCCCCAAACCGGCGATCGCCGGTATTCAACGAATACCGGCGATCGCCGTTACAATTAGTGCAGCAGTGAAATCTAACTTTTTATCTCCTCTCACCATGAATGTTTGGTGAGAGGAGATAAAAAACTACTTGTTAGGCCCCCGATCGTGCCCCCCCTCCCCCCAACCGCCGGGAAAATTAAAAAAAAATGGCGCACGCATGCGCTGTCAGTGAAAGGCAGCTATTCTGCCTGTAAATAGAAACTGATCAGGGACCGTTATAATTGGTCCCTGATCAGATGGTCACTGTGATATACCTATACAGTGACCATAGTCCCATATTTTCAAAATACAGCACAAGATTTGTGCTCTTTCCCTCCCTCCTCTCACTGTAGTTGATCTGTGAGAGGAGAGAGAGAGATACTATACAAATCTTGTGCTGTATTATAATGTAAAATACACCACATAATTACTCGCCAGTGTTCCGATATTATCCGAATATTGTCCGTAATTACCCCAGATTACCCGTAATCACCCCAGATTACCGTAATCACCCCAGATTACCCGTAATTAACCCAGATTACCCGTAATTACCCCAGATTACCAGTAATCACCCCAGATTACACGTAATCACCCCCGTTTTTTTGTTTGTCTTCTAAAAAAAACAAAAAAAAAACAATTATTAGTGTGGTGAACATGATCCGCAGAAGCCGCAGAATGTTCTCTGCAGAGCAGGCATACGCCATGCTGTGCTCTAGCGGTTCCGGCAGTGATACGGACACTGCGTCAGAAGCAGAACTTGGCTCAGAAAGCGACACAAGTTCTGCTTCTGCCACTGGACCCCCCAGCCCTATGGTGGTGGACGCAGCGGTCAGCGGTGAAGCGTTAGGAGACGGGCCTAGTACTGCAGTCCCTTCCGCAATATGGGATCCTGCAATTGCTTTCTCCCCCCAAGTTTTGCCATTTACAGCATTTACAGCGACTCCATGCATCAACGCAGATGTCTCAAATTTTAGTCCCTATAATTTTTTTCATTTGTTTATAGGCGATCAGGTACTGGAACTAATCGTCCAGCAGACGAATTTATACGCCAGGCAATTTGGCACCCAAAATCCCAGGTCTTGCTATGCCAGAGGATGGATCCCCACAACAGTTTCTGAAATAAATTTTTTGGGGGGAATTACCCTAAACATGGGCATAGTAAAAAAAAAACCTCTATCCGCTCCTATTGGGCTACCAGCGCTATCCATAGCACGCCTGTATTTGCAGCCGTTATGGCCCGAACGCGCTATGAGACTCTAATGCGTTTCATGCATTTTTCTGACAATACACAAATCCCCCCAAGAAGTGACCCAGCCTATGATCGCCTCAACAAACTGAGACCCCTAATCTGCCTCCTAAGTGACTCATTTTTCAATTTATACACCCCAGGCCAAAAACTAGCGGTAGATGAGTCCCTTATGTCCTTCAAGGGCCGTCTATCATTTTGCCAATACATCCCCTCCAAAAGAGCCCGATACGGAGTGAAACTCTATAAGGTGTGCGAGAGCACAACGGGCTACACCTGTGGCTTTTTCATTTATGAGGGCAGGGACCGCCACCTTAATCCCCCAGGATGCCCAGAGGATATTGGCATTAGTGGGAAAATTGTCTGGGAACTCATGGTGCCATTCCTACAAAAAGGGTACCATGTGTACACCGACAATTACTACACCAGTGTCCCCCTGTATAAGTCCCTCCATGCTGCGAATACAGGGGCCTGAGGGACGGTACGAAAAAATAGAGTCGGCTTCCCTCAACGACTGGTGTCCAGGCGATTAGTAAGGGGTGCGTCACTCTCATTTGCAAGTGACCAGTTGCTCGCTGTCAAATGGAGTGACAAAAAGGACGTGTACATGCTCTCCACCATGCACGAGGACACCACAGTGGCAGTAAGAGAGAGGGGTGCTACCTCTGATAAGAGGAAACCGGTCTGCGTGGTGGACTATAACAAGTTCATGGGGGGAGTGGATCTATCTGACCAGGTCCTACAACCGTACCTGGTCAAGCGCAAAACTAGGGCCTGGTATAAAAAGGTAGCGATCTACCTTATCCAAATGGCCACTTACAACAGCTATGTGCTCTACAAGACCCAGGGAATGCTCAGTTTCCTCCAGTATCAGGAGAAAATTATAGAGCACCTCATGTTTGACTCCCCCGCACCTAGAGACTCCTTCGAGTCAGAGGATGTCAAAAGGCTCACTGAGCGCCACTTCCTTCACCCCGTCCCTGCCTCTGTGAACCAAAGATACGCCCAAAAGAGATGCCGGGTGTGCAGTAAACACGGAAGGAGGAGCGATTCCCGGTTTTACTGCCCCATGTGCCCTTCAAATCCAGGCCTGTGCAACTACCCCTGTTTTGAGACCTACCACACCGTTTCTAATTATTAATTTTATCTATAATTTAGGGAAAACCAAAAAGGGTGGGGTGGGGGGGGATTCTTTTTAGGGAGTCAATTTCATTTATGCATATTTTTTGGTTTAGTTTCTGGGCTTTCCAAGGGAGGGAGGGATTCTCATGGGGAGGTTTATTTATTTCAGACTGTAAAACTAAATTTCCCCTTTATGATTTTTTTTTACAATTCTTGGACAATTAAATCCTGGACTTGATCACTCACAAATTAATACAGTTTATTGTGTAGGAGCCCACATCTGTCTATTCAGAACATGGACCCCCACAAGTGTTCTTGAAATAAAAAATAAATGTGGGCATTGCATTTATTAGTAGATAAATCCAACACCTGCGACCCGTGCCGCCCCTGAATTTGTGGAAGTCGTGCATTTTAGCAATGGTTACAAGAATAAATTGGGGATGTATTTCCTTTTTCTTATGACTGTCCTGCCACATACAGCGGTTACATTCCTAATTCTGTACCGTGATACGGGCATGATATTTTTTTTTGGAGGATCTCTAATAATTGAGCTGTTCCTTATCAATACACCATGGGCTTTGTTACGGTTCTTATGGAAATACTGACATCATTTTGGGGATTAGTGATCCTTTACTGTTCCTATAGATGGTTTTGGACATTGCCCCTCTATATATTCTGTAGGTGATTGGTTGTTTTGTGCACATAGCGGTTCCTACCTTGCCGGGCAGGGGCCTGTTATGGTGTACCGCGTCACTTGGCACGTTCGTCCCTCATATAAGGATTGATGGAGCTAAAGAGACGTTGTATAACCAGTCACTGAAAAAAAAGCTTGTCTTGACAGCCCTGCAGGTGTTCTTCTATCTAGTGAACAGACTCGAGTTTGCAACATAGTTGGATACATTTTCCTCCATTTGTTTGAAGATATTGCCCGTCACTCCAGTACAGTTTATTTTTTCCTCTCTGACTGATTTTATATTAGGACAGAATTCTGTCCACAATGACATCATAATGGCACCAACTGCTTCTTCAGCAAGACATAGTCATAAGTACAGGCAAATACGTCTATAGCAACATGTATCCATTATGAATACACGGCTTCACTTCTCTTCTGTATGCCGCACAAATTTATTAATGTGGCATATTTCTAACAAAATAACCTTCTACCACGTCTCCTCTATTTCATGTGGAAACGTAATAAGAGTTTGAAGAAAACATTATATACCCATAGTGTCTGAAATGATACCCATTATTTCCTCCTTTAAAAAATGTTTGGTCCGCATGCCCACTACACCACTAGATGAATACCTTTAAGGGTTTAGTTTTTAAAATGGGGTCATTTCTGCGTGTTTTTTTTTTTTGTTCAGGCAGCTCAATGCCTCTAAATGCATGATATGGGGCCGAGAATTTATTCAATTGTGCCCTGAAAGCCAAAGGGTGCTCCCTCTCTTTTTGGCCCAGCCACACGTCTATTAAGCAGATTGGGGCAACAATGAGAGTATTTTTGAAAACAGGAGAAACCGGGTGATTGATTTTGGGGTGTGTTTCTTCATTTTCATTTTCGCTTTACAAAGAAATCGGTCTTCAAACTGATACTTTTATGTAAAAAGTGAAGTTTAATTTTTTTTCACCTGCTATGCATTAAATTTAGCAAAAAACTGTGGAGTCAAAATACTCACTACACCCCTAGATAAATACCTTAAGGGGTCTAGTTTTCTAAATGGGGTCGTTTATGGGGAGTTTCTATCGTTCTGGTAGTTCAAAACCTCTCCAAATATACAGTGGGGCCTAAAACATTTTCAAGCAAAATAGGAGTCCTGAAAGCCTCCGGGTGCTCCCTTTCTTTCGGGCCCTGCTGTGTGTCCAGGCAACACATTAGGGTCACAATGGGGGCATTTTTGAAAACAGGAGAAACAGGGTGATAGATTTTGGCATGTATTTCTTCATTCTTATGGTCACTTTACACAGAAATCGGTCTTCAAAGTGATACTTTTATGAAAAAAGTGATTTTTTATTTTTTTTCACCTGCTATGCATTAAATTTAGCAAAAAACTGTGGGGTCAAAATACTCACTACACCCCTAGATAAATACCTTAAGGGGTCTAGTTTTCCAAATGGGGTAGTTTATGGGGAGTTTCTATCGTTCTGGTAGTTCAAAACCTCTCCAAATATATAGTGGGGCCTAAAACATTTTCAAGCAAAATATGAGTCCTGAAAGCCTCCGGGTGCTCCCTTCCTTTCAAGCCCTGCTGTGTGTCCAGGCAATGCATTAGAGTCACAATGGGGGCATTTTTGAAAACAGGAGAAACAGGGTGATAGATTTTGGGGTGTGTTTCTTCATTCTTATGGTCGCTTTACACAGAAATCGGTATTCAAAGTGATACTTTTATGGAAAAGTGATTTTTTTTTTGTTTTTTTCACCTGCTATGCATTAAATTTAGCAAAAAACTGTGGGGTCAAAATACTCAGTACACCCCTAGATAAATACCTTAAGGGGTCTAGTTTTCTAAATGGGGTCGTTTATGGGTAGTTTCTATCGTTCTGGTAGTTCAAAATCTCTCCAAATATACAGTGGGGCCTAAAACATTTTCAAGTAAAATATGAGTCCTGAAAGCCTCCGGGTGCTCCCTTCCTTTCAAGCCCTGCTGTGTGTCCAGGCAATGCATTAGAGTCACAATGGGGGCATTTTTGAAAACAGGAGAAACAGGGTGATAGATTTTGGGGTGTGTTTTTTCATTCTTATGGTCGCTTTACACAGAAATCGGTCTTCAAAGTGATACTTTTATGGAAAAAGGGATTTTTAATTTTTTTTCACCTGCTATGCATTAAATTTAGCAAAAAACTGTGGGGTCAAAATACTCAGTACACCCCTAGATAAATACCTTAAGGGGTCTAGTTTTCTAAATGGGGTCGCTTATGGGGAGTTTCTATCGTTCTGGTAGTTCAAAACCTCTCCAAATATACAGTGGGGCCTAAAACGTTTTCAAGCAAAATATGAGACCTGAAAGTCTCCGGGTGTTCCCTTCCTTTGGGGCCCTGCCGTGTGTCCAGGCAATGCATTAGGGTCGTAAACCTAGAAACGGAGTCCGACACACCAAGGTTATAGAAATATAACAAATTTTATTAAGCACATAACAAAAAAGCATTAAAAAGTTTAAAGATGATGGCCACAGTATGGAAAGGATGGCAGACAGTGATATATACAATATTAAAGTTGAATGCATTGGATAACAAGGTGACAAAAGGAAATATTGACAATTCCCACTTCATACATGATCGAGTGAAAAAATGAATACATAAATGAATACATGTATGTGGATGTAGTTATAGTGCACAAAGTCCTGCAATAGGTACAATGGGTAAAGACCACACCAGCCGGTGTATGTTGGTCACGACCAGATGCAGGAGTTAAGGTGCAACAACAATCCGTTCACATACATGTAGATATCACTGGATATCACTGGATATAAGCATGAAGGTAACAGCAAAAACAATCAGGTGAAAGTTCAAAAGAGAGAGTAGGACGTCTTACCCATGTCACACACAGCACTGTCTGGCATCAACCCCATTAGGGTCACAATGTGGGCATTTTTGAAAACAGGAGAAACAGGGTGATAGATTTTGGGGTGTGTTTCTTCATTCTCATGGTCGCTTTACAAAGAAATCGGTCTTCAAAGTGATACTTTTATGAAAAAAGTGAGATTATATTTTTTGCTTTTCATTAATTCTTACAAAAAAACTGTCGGGTCAAAATACTTACAACACCCCTTAATAAATACCTTAAGGGGTGTAGTTTGCAAAATGGGGTCACTTGTGGGGGTTTCCACCATTCTGACACCTATGAGCCTCTGAAAACCTGGCTTGGTGCAGGAAAACCAAATGTACTTCAAAATGTATACAATTATTACTAAACCTGTAAGTCTTCTAAATTGCTCAAAAAAAATAATTTTTTTTTCAAAAGTGCTGCCAAAATAGAGTAAAGAGATGGAAATATATATTTAATAAAAAAAATGTACTGTATGTATGTACATATGTGACATATTGCCGTTAAAAATAGGGAAAAATGATAATTTGTACAAAATTTCTTCAATTTTTCTATTTTTTAATTAATTTCCGCAAATCGTATCAGTCTACTTTTACCACTAAAATAAAGTACAACATGTGACGAAAAAACAATGTCAGAAAAACTTGGATATTCAAAACTTTCGCTGAGTTATTCTCTGATAAAGTCACACATACCAGATTTAACAAATCTGGCTTGGTCATTAAGGCCCAAACAGGCCCGGTCATTAAGGGGTTAAATTAAGATTGTGATGGTATTTGCAATGTCAGGCAACCGGAGGCGGTTGAAATGGTTTATTTTATTTTATGTGGAGATTTCCAACCTTTCTAACAACGGATGACGGATTTAAGGACATCCTGAAAGGTTGGTGGCTGGAATATGAAAACAAGAATGCAGCCCACAAAGCAGATCAGATCTTGTTTTGGGAAACAGCTAAAGCAGTCCTGCGGGGGAGGCTCATCGGTTATGTCTCATACAAAAAAAAACAGACATATCAGAAATACAGGGAATATGGCGATGGGCTTAGAAAAGCTTACTCTCTTTTCTTGACAGACCCGTCATCAGATAATAAACACAAGTGGGTAACAGCCAAACGAAACTTCGAAGAATGGTTAGACAAGAAAGAAAGATTTGGTAGATCAATTTACGAAGCCGAGTTGTTTCGCTTTGGAAATAAAGCAGGGAAGCTGCTGGCAGGGCTTTCAAGAGGATATCGCCCAAGGACACATATAACAAAGTTGGCAGATCACACAGGGCATTTACACACTGACCCTAGGAAAATAAATGACACTTTAAGATCTTTTTATCAGAAATTATACGAAACAGATCTGTCAGTAGAAGACACAAGGGGGAGCCAGTTCCTCTCAAATTTAGATCTACCTAATGTGACATCGGAGCAACTAGAAAATCTGAATGCTCTGATAACGTTAGAAGAGCTGCAAAAAACTATAAAAGGCTTATCAAATGGGAAGGCCCCGGGGCCTGATGGATACCCGGCTGAATTTTATAAAATATTGTTAGAACAATTGACCCCAACTTTATTGGCCTACTTCAATTCATTATTACAGGGTGCCGACATACCAGCAGCGGCAAATACTGCATACATAAAAGTCATACCCAAGGCAGGAAAGGACCTCACACAACCAGGATCGTATAGACCAATTTCACTAATAAACCAAGATCTGAAACTGATATCCAAGATCATGGCGGATCGACTTGCAGCTCTGATGCCCCAGCTGGTGGGGTCATCCCAGGTGGGATTTATTAAGGGAAGAGCTGCGGTGACTAATATTAGGAAGGTTTTGGGTGTCATGGATGAGATCAAGGCTTGGCCATCACCATCCAGCCATCCAGCGTTAGTGCTGCTAGACGCTGAAAAGGCATTTGATAATGTTGAGTGGCGATGGCTGAACAAGGTGCTAGACAAATTTAATCTAAAAGGTAGTTTCCGAATGTACTTAAAAGCACTGTATAATACTCCCACGGCAGCGGTGTGCACGCCGGGATTTCGATCCCAAACTTTCACATTACACAAGGGAACGCGTCAGGGATGCCCTCTGTCACCCCTACTTTTTGACCTGGCGTTAGAACCATTAATACGTGAGTTAGAACGGGAGGATCTGTTTACTGGTATAGCAATAGGGAGAAAAGAAGTGAAAACCGCAGTTTTCGCGGATGACATACTACTCTTTCTCTCGCATCCAGCACAACATTTACAGGGAATCTTTGAATTGTTTCAACATTACAGATCCTTTACGGGATTCAAGATAAACCCAAATAAATGTGAAATACTGAGCTTGTCAGTGTATAATCTCTCTAGGGATCGAGAAATCCAGGAAATAGGCATTAAAGGGAATGTGTTGCCAGAAAAACATGTTTTTTTAAAAAAAATTAAACATTTAGTGTGTGGGTGATTAAACATTGTTCAAATTTTTTTTATTTTTTTCGCGAGTCAGGAAATATTATAAATTATTTCTAATTTATAATACTACCCATTTTTGGTCACTAGATGGAGCTAGTTCCCAAAATTGCAGCATTGCAACATTGGGTTAAAAGCCCTCGCTCTAGTGAGCTCTCAGCATCCCCCCCTCCTTTATCCTGGCTAGTGCCGGGATAAACGAGGGGTTTGAACGGTGTAACCTCCTACACTGTGTGTCGCCATTTTTTGAGCTAACACACAGCGTAGTAGGTTTACATACAGTAGTAAACACACAAACACGAACATACATTGAAAGCTCTTACCTGCTCCTGCCGCCGCGGCTCCCTCCGGCCCGTCCGCTCCGTTTGCTGCCGCTGGTCCAAGTGCACAAATCCGGAAGCCGCGACCGGAAGTAGTAATATAACTGTCCGGCCGCGACTTCCGGACCACAGGAAAATGGCGCCGGACGGCGCCAATTTCGAATTGGACTGTGTGGGAGCGGCGCATGCGCAGTTCCCACACAGACGCCGTACACGGAAGTCAATGGGACGGGAGCCGTTCACAGTCCCTATGGGACTGTGGCTGCCGTATTCCATGTCTGTATGTGTCGTTAATCGACACAGACAGAAATGGAACAAAAAATGGCAGCCCCCATAGGGAAGAAAAAGTGTAAAAATAAGAAAAAGTAAAACACAAACACACAAATGAATATAAACGTTTTTAACCCCTTAAGGACGCAGCCTAGTTTTGGCCTTAAGGCTCAGAGCCCATTTTTCAAATCTGACATATTTCACTTTATGTGGTAATAATGTCGGAATGCTTAAACCTACCCAAGCGATTCTGAGATTGTTTTCTCGTGACACATTGGGCTTCATGTTCGTGGTAAAATTTGGTCGATATATTCAGTGTTTATTGGTGAAAAATTGCAAAATGTAGAGAAAATTTTGAAAAAATTGCATTTTTCAGAATTTAAATGCATCTGCTTGTAAAACAGACGGTTATACCACCCAAAATAGTTACTAGTTCACATTTCCCATATGTCTACTTTAGATTGGCATCGTTTTTTGAACATTCTTTTATTTTTCTTGGACGTTACAAGGCTTAGAACATAAACAGCAATTTCTCATATTTTTAAGAAAATTTAAAAAGCCTTTTTTTTAAGGTACCTCTTGAGTTCTGAAGTGGCTTTGTGGGGCCTATGTATTAGAAACCCTGATAAAACACCCCATTTTAAAAACTAGACCCCTCAAAGTATTCAAAACAGCATTTAGAAAGTTTATAAACCCTTCAGGTATTTCACAGGAATTAAAGCAAAGTGGAGGTGAAATTTGCAAATTTCATTTTTCTTGCTGAATTTCAATTTTATTCATTTTTTTTTCTGTAACAAAGAAGGTTTTACCAGAGAAACAATACTAAATATGTATTGTCCAGATTCTGCAGGTTTTTAGAAATGTCCCACATGTGGCCCTACTGCGCTCGTGGACTAAAACACAAGCCCTAGAAGCAAAGAAGCACCTAGTGCATTTTGAGTCCTCTTTTTTTATTAGAATATATTTTAGGCAGCATGCCAGGTTTGAAGAGGTGTTGAGGTGCCAAAACAGTAGGAATCCCCCAAAAGTGACCCCATTTTGGAAACTACACCCCTCAAGGAATTCATTTAGGGTTGTTGTTACCATTTTGACTGCACAGTTATTTCACAGCACGTATTTGAATTGGGCTCTGAAATGAAAAAAATGTCATTTTTTCCAATAAAATTTCATTTGTGATCAAAATTTCTTATTTTCACAGGGAACAAAATACCCCATTTTGTTGCCCAATTTGTCCTTAGTGTGGCAATACCCCATTTGTGGTGATAAACTGCCGTTTGGGCCCATGGGAGGGCTCAGAAGGAAAGGAGCGCTATATGTTTGTTGGAGTCCAGATTTTGTTGGATTGGTTTTCGGGTGCCATGTCGCATTTGCAGAGCCTCAGAGGTATCAAAGCAATGGAAACCCACCAAAAGTGACCCCATTTTGGAAACTACACCCCTCAAGGAGTTCATTTATGGTTGTTGTTAGCATTTTGAGCACACAGTTTTTTCACAGCACCTATTTCAATTGGGCTGTGACATTAAAAAAATGACATTTTTTCCAATAAGATGTAATTTTTTACCAAAATTTCTTATTTTCACAGGGAACAAAATACTCAATTTTGTTGCCCAATTTCTCCTGAGTGCATCAATACCCCATTTGTGGCAATAAACTCCCGTTTGGGCCCATGGGAGGCCTCAGAAGGGAAGGTGCGCTGTGTGTTCTTTGGAGTACAGATTTTGCTGGTTTGGTTTTCGGGTGCCATGTCGCATTTGCAGAGCCCCAGAGGTATCAAAGCAATGGAAACCCACCAGAAGTGACCCCATTTTGGAAACTACACCCCTCAAGGAATTCATTTATGGGTAATGTGACCATTTAGACTCCATAGTTTCTTCACAGAACTTATTTGAATTGGGCTGGGAATTTAAAAAATATATATTTTTTCCAATAATATGTCATTTTAGCTAAAAAATTCTTATTTTCACAAGAAATAAAATACCCCATTTTGTTGCCCAATTTGTCCTGAGTGCGGCAATACCCCATTTGTTGTGATAAACTGCCGTTTGGGCCCATGGGAGGGCTCAGAAGGAAAGGACCACCATTTGGCCTACTGGGGATTTTCTAGTGCGAAGTCATGTATGCAGAAGCCCCTGAGGTACCAGTACAGTTGAAACCCGCAAGAAGTGACCCCGTTTTAATAACTACACCCTTAAGGCATTCATCTAGAGGTGTAGTGAGCATTTTGACCGGAGACCTACACCCCATAAACTGTAATGTGGGTTCTCCCGGGTATGGCAATACCCTACATGTGGCTGTTATCAGCTGCCTGGACACACAGCAGGGCCCAGAGGGGAAAGACGAGGGGGGATAAGCTGTGCGGAGTGCATCAGGGTAAGTAAAATTGGGGTAAATTATAAACCAAGGGATGTATGATAAATTTTAAAACACTTTCATACAGAGCTCAGGTTATTCGGGACACGTGTCACATTGATATATTGTGTCCTCCCTTATCCCCCTCTTATAGCAGACTTTGCACCTCTTTTGACTTTTTCCCTTCTTGCCAGTTTGGGGAACTTCTCCTGGAAAGTGTTGCCCTGGTACGATGCGTGTGGCCTCACTTCCAGAAGTACTGGGTGCCCCCCCTTCTTGGTCCCTAAAGATTAGGTTCTTGATAATCACCTCTTGAAATTCCAGGAAAGTTCCCGTCTGGCCTGCACATCGACGTAGCATGTACGCATTGTACAATGCCATCTGTATGATGTGCCCGGCCAGCTTCTTATACCACACCGCATGGCGCTGTAGGGCTTCAGGATTTGATCTTACAAGTCCATCCCTCCCATGTACCTATTGTAGTCCAGGATGCAGTCTGGTTTGGGGGTGGCCTTTCCTTCATATATCCTAAACCTGTAGGTATACCCTGATGCACTCTCACAGCTTATACATCTTCACGCCATACCTTGCCCTCTTACCCGGCAGGTACTCGCGGAATTGAACCCTCCCTTTAAAATGTACCAGGGACTCATCAATAGAAATACACTTCTCAGGGGTGTATGCTTGGGAAAACCGGGCACTGGAACGGTCTAATAGGGGTCTCCGTTTATACAAATGGTCAAAACTGGGGTCATCTCGGGGTGGGCACGGCTCATTATCAGTATAATGTAAGAAGCGAAGTATTGCCTCATTTATTTATTTTTTTAGGTTCCAGTTCAGTTCTGAAGTTGCTTTGAGGGGCCCATATATTAGAAACCCCTATCAAATACCCCATTTTAGAAACTAGACCCCTCAAAGTATTCACAACAGCATTTAGAAAGTTTATGAACCCTTTAGGTGTTTCACAGAAATTTAGAGCAAAGTAGAGGTGAAATTTACATATTTTTTTTGTCAGAAAATCCTCTTTAGACCATTTTTTTTATAACACAAAAGGATTTATCAGAGAAACGCAACTTAATACGTATTGCCCAGATTCTGCAGTTTTGAGAAATATCCCACATGTGGCCCTCGGGCGGTAATGGACTGAAGCACCGGCCTCCGAAGCAAAGGAGCACTTAGTGGATTTTGAAGCCTCTTTTTTATTAGGCACCATGTCCGGTTTGAAGAGGTCTTGTGGTGCCAAAACATTGGGAACCCCCCAAAAGTGACCCCAATTTGGAAACTAAACCCCTTGAGGAATCCATTGTAGTTTTCTTGGGGTGCATGCAGCTTTTTGATCAGTTTTTATTCTATTTTTAGGTGGCGTGGTGACTAAAAAACAGCAATTGTACTATTGTTTTTTTATTCTATTTTTTTTACAGCGTTCACCGTGCGCTATAAATGACATATTCACTTTATTCTGCGGGGCGATACGATTACGGCGATACCAGATGTTTACAGTATTTTTTTATGTCTTATGGCGTTTGCACAATAAAATACGTTTTGTAAACAATCATTCACTTTTTGTGTTACGTTATTCTAGGAGCCATAACGTTTTTATTTTTCCATCAATAAAGCCGTGCGAGGACTTATTTTTTGCGTAACGAACTGTAGTTTCGATCAGTACCATTTTTAGGTACATGCGACTTTTTGATCTCTTTTTATTCCATTTTTTGGGAGGTGAAGTGACCAAAGAATTGTGATTGTGGTTCGGTTTATTATTATTTTACGGCGTTCACCGTGCGGGATAAATAATGAAATAATTTTGTAGTTCAGGCCGTTACGGACGCGGCGATACCAATTATGTATAGTTTATTTGTTTGTTTATATATTTTTATTAATAATAAAGGACTTATAAGGGAAAAAGGGGGATTTTTACTTTTAATACTTTTAAATCTTTTATTTTCTTATTTTTACACATCTTTTTTTAACTTTTTTTTTACTTTATTACTTTGTCCCACTAGGGGACTTGAGTGCAGGAGGCCCTGATCGCTATTCTAATACACTGCACTACATGCGTAGTGCAGTGTATTAGAACTGTCAGCTACTCACTGACAGCAAGCATAGTGGGTCCTGACGTTGTCAGGACCCACTAGGCTTCCGTCTATGGCATAGCCGGACGCCATTGTTTGGTGTCCGGTTGCCATAGTCACCATCGCCGGCCGCTATCGCGTAGCAGGCCGGCGATGGCAGCTTAACCCCTAAAAAGCCGCGATCTCTATAGAACGCGGCTTTTAAGGGGTTAATCAGCGGGGACACAGCGATCGGTCCCCGCTGTAGGAGCTGTGACAGCTGCTGAACAAGACAGCAGCGTCACAGCTCCTGTATGTGTCGGGAGGACGGCCGAAACGGCCGTTACTCCCGAGACGTACTATTACGGCATGGAGCGCGAACGATACAGCTGCCATGACGTAATAGTACGTCAAGGAGCGGGAAGGGGTTTATAAAGCACTAACATCTTTAACATATAAAAAAATAATTTGTGATGACACTGTTCCTTTAAGGTTGCAAAGACTCACATCACATATTTAGGGATTCAGATAGGGAAATCACCAGGATCCCTTTATAAATTAAATTTTGAACCGTTGTTTTGTAAAATAAAAGGAGAACTGGAGAGATGGGTGACACTACCGATTTCAATGTTTGGGAGATGCCATTTGGTTAAAATGATATCTTTTGCAAGATTATTATACCCACTACAAACTATACCTGTTCTCTTGAAACATACAGATGTTAAAAATTTTAATACTGCTATCTCAAAATTTATATGGCGGAATAAACGTCCTCGCATCTCCTTAGCTAAGCTACATGGCTATCATTGGCAGGGGGGTTTAAATATTCCGCATCTGAGGGGATATAATGTGGCCAGTCTCTTCCGGCATGTCTTAGATTGGATGCACCACACCGAGCATTATTCAAATTGGGCACTGGAAAGTGCGCTAGCAGGAAAATATGATCTCACCGCATTACTACACACCAAGCTAGCATCTCTCCCGAGTCATGTGAAGGGCTCTTTACTATTGAGGGACACTATTATGTGTTGGAAGGAAGTGAGGAAAAAGTTAGGGTTATCATTCCAGCTCTCCAAGCATCTGCCACTGTGGTCTCATATAGATTTTGCGGCCGGAAGTTCCAGCTCCCTTTTCACCACGTGGAAACAACAGGGGATACGGACAGTAGGTCACGTTTTGCATGCCACAGAACCTAGATTAAAAACTTTGCCTGAGTTGGTGGGAGAGTTTGGGATATCACCGTGCCATTTCTTACAGTATCTGCAAGTGAAGTCCTTCTGTACTAAATTAGTAAGAAACCTGGAACCAGAAATTGTAGATAATTCCTTTGATGTGATCATAGGAGAAGGAACACATAGGAAGTCGTTGTCAGAACTTTATAAAACAATTAAAGATTTATACACAAAAATAAGCCCGGGGAACCATTTCCCTTACTGGAGACGCATACTGAACATACCAGACATAAATACTTCCATCTTGAAAGGGTGGGAATTGGTCCGAAAACATGTAGTAAATGAGGTGTGGAGAGAATCACAATTCAAACTAATGTATGCGGCCATTTACGCTTTTAATATACCACCCAATGTAGACAATCTCGACAGACTGCAAGCATGTCCGAAATGTAACCAACCACGCACAGATTTATATCATAGCATATGGTCATGCCCGGAGACCCAGCGATACTGGAAAATAGTGTTAGATTACATACAAACGCTATGGGGGGCCACACTCCCAATGGATCCTATGAAAATTCTCTTTCACCAAGCGAACTCAACTAACAAGGTGGGAGAGGGACATCCCCCCCCTGGTACATATCATACTTATCATAGCTAAGAGGTGTTTGTTGAGACAATGGCTGGAATCAGACATACCGACTCTAACACAAATAACACAACAAATGAGAATTTGTCTGTTCTCAGACAAGATAGAAGCAGTAAAGCACAAAGGGGAAAGGACAGCAGGCTTTTTTAGGAAATGGAAGCCCTTCCTTGAACAATTACCAGATGCGGAGATTGGGGAGGTAGTAAATAGCTTTAAGTACACAAAGTGGTATCTCACGGAAGATCTAAAAGGGACTTTGGGCAAATTAAAAAGGGCTTAACGAAGATATTTCTTGGCACTTAAATAAGGTAAACTAAGGATAACAAGTCAAAAGACTATGGTATCAGAGAGGGGAAGATTCACAACGGCAAAATGGAGTTTTGGACAGAAGGGAAACTGCACAGTAGATCATTGCTATGAGTTGTATTAAAAAAGACCTTGCTTTTGTTTCTACTTAATGCTATCCAATGTAAAATGTCTGTTTTTGATAAATGTATTTGTTGTTGATCTGTTGTAATTTGCTATGTTTGAAAAAAATAAAAAAATTGTTTTTCAAAAAAAAAGAAATGGTTTATTTTGTCTCTCCGCTTCTAGTTTGTCGTAATTTTTAACACTGCCCATATGTTCTCTTATTCTGACTTTGAGTTCCCTTTTAGTCTTGCCTACATAGTGTAGGTCGCATGTACATCTCAGTGCATAAACTACCCCTTTTGTGGCACATGTGATGTGTTCCTTGATCTTGTGGTATCCACCGCTTCCATTTATAAAGCCCTTCTTCTTATTGAGAATTTGACAGGCTCTGCACAAACCACAAGGGAAGAAACCAGGATATTTTTGTGATTTCTTTTGTATACAGTCCCTGGAGAAGTGGCTTTTGACAATATGTTGTTCTATGGTATTCATTTTTCTATACCCCAAGGAGACTGTTGCGCCCAGATGTTTTTTTTAAATCCAGATCAAGTAATAGTACTTGCCAGTGTTGTTTCAGAATGTCATTCATCTCTTGCCACTTATCGTGCAGTGTGGTAATAAACCTCACCATGTCATCACTCTCCACTTTCTCTTTCACCACCAACAAAACATCTCTATTCGTGCGAAGGGCTTGGTTATATGCTTTTTTAATTTGACGCTCCGAATAGTGTCTTTCCTTAACCCCTTAATGACCGCCGATACGTCTTTTTACGGCGGTCATTAGTGGGCTTTATTCTAGAGCGCCGCCAAACTACGTCGCTGCTGTAGAATAAAGTAAACAGAGCAGGGAGCCGTGAAATCTCCCTGCTCTCAGCTGCCAGAAGCAGCTGAGGGCTGGGGGCGTCCCTGCTCTGCCGGGTGAGATCGATATTAGTATCGATCTCACCTGTTTAACCCCTCAGATGCGGTGCACAATAGCGAGCACCGCATCTGAATGGTTTTGGAGAGAGGGAGGGAGCTCCCTCTCATCTCACTGACACCCGGCGATAAAATCGCCGAGTGTCTGTGTCTTCTATGGCAGCCGGGGGTCTAATAAAGACCCCCAGGTCTGCCTGCAGCGAATCATGCGGCAGGCATGACCTAGCAGATGCCTGTCCGTTTTAAACGGACAGGCAGTAATACACTGCAATACGAAAGTATTGCAGTGTATTATAATAGCGATCGGAGGATAGTGAAGTCCCCTAGTGGGACTAGTAAAAAAGTAAAAAAAGTTTAATAAAGTTAATTTTAAAAAAAAGTGAAAAAAAAAAAATGAAAAACCCAGCTTTTCCCCTTACAAAATGCTTTACTATTAAAAAAAACTACAATAAAGCAAAAAAGTTACACATATTTGGTATCGCTGCGTCCGTAACGACCCCGACTATAAAGCTGTTACATTATTTAACCCGCACTGTGAACGCCGTAAAAAATAAAATAAAAAACAATGGAAAAATTGCTGTTTTCTGTTAATCCTGACTTAAAAAAAATGTGATAGAAAGTGATCAAAAAGTCGCATCTACTCTCAAATGGTACCAATAAAAACTGCAAGTCGTCCCGCAAAAAACAAGACCTTATACAGCTATGCCGACGCAAAAATAAAAAAGTTACAGCTCTTCGAATGTGACAATGGAAAAATCTAAAAAATGGCTTGGACATTAGGGCCCAGAATGCCAGCAGGGGGAAGGGGTTAAAGAGGCTCTGTCACCAGATTTTGCAACCCCTATCTGCAATTGCAGCAGATCGGTGCTGCAATGTAGATTACAGTAACGTTTTTATTTTTAAAAAACGAGCATTTTTGGCCACGTTATGACCATTTTTGTATTTATGCAAATGAGGCTTGCACAAGTTCAAGTGGGCGTGTTTAAAGTAAAAGTCCAAGTGGGCGTGTATTATATGCGTACATCGGGGCGTTTTTACTACTTTTACTAGCTGGGCGTTCTGACGAGAAGTATCATCCACTTCTCTTCAGAACGCCCAGCTTCTGGCAGTGCACAGACACACAGCGTGTTCTCGAGTGTCTGCCACATCGGCACCAGAGGCTACAGTTGATTCTGCAGCAGCATCAGCGTTTGCAGGTGAGTAGCTACATCGACTTACCTGCAAACGCTGATGCTGCTGCAGAATCAACTGTAGCCTCTGGTGCCGATGTGTCCTCGCTCGTCCGACACGATGCAGGACCTGTGAGTGACGTCACAGCGTGATCTCTCGAGAACACGCTGTCTGCACTGCCAGAAGCTGGGCGTTCTGAAGAGAAGTGGATGATACTTCTCGTCAGAACTCCCAGCTAGTAAAAGTAGTAAAAACGCCCCGATGTACGCACATAATACACGCCCACTTGGACTTTTACTTTAAACACGCCCACTTGGACTTTTGCAAGCCTCATTTGCATAAATACAAAAATGGTCATAACTTGGCCAAAAATGCTCGTTTTTTAAAAATAAAAACGTTACTGTAATCTACATTGCAGCGCCTATCTGCTGCAATAGCAGATAGGGGTTGCAAAATCTGGTGACAGAGCCTCTTTAAGTCGATTTTTGAGGTCTTTAGCTCCTTCCTTGAAATTCTCAAAAGTGGAGCAATTCCTCCTTAGTCTCAGGAATTCACCCTTCGGGATTCCTCTAATGGTTCTGTTTCAATGAGCACTTTTCGCGTCTAAAAGACTGTTGGTAGCTGTCTCTTTTCTATATAGATTGGTGACAATTTTGCGATTCAGATCATTACCAATTTTAATAGCCAGGAAAGTTATTTTCTTTCTGCTGTAATTTAAGGTTAATTTTAGGTTTAATTAATTTGTATTAAGTTTATCAATAAAATTCAGCAGTTCATTTTCTGAACCTTTCCAGATAAATATGATGTCATCAATATATCTGCACCATATTGACATTTTATCAACATGCATCCGGAAAAGTTCACAAAAAATATATTCTTCCTCCCACCACCCAAGGAACAGATTGGAAAAAGTTGGTGCACGTGCTGCTCCCATTGCTGTTCCTGAAGAAGCGGGAATCAAAAATGAAATAATTCCTGGTTAATATGAACTTTAATGCTTTATTGACAAAGGTCCTCCTATAGGGACTGTAGTTATGCTCACAACCTAGGAAAAAATAGACAGCTCTGCACCCTAAATCATGTTTGATGTTGGTGTAGAGACTCTCTACATCCAGGGTTACAAAAAATTCACCCTTATCTAAGTTGCCATTATTAAGCTCCTGAAGTATCTGCATCGTATCTCGAGTGTAAGAGGGAAGCTTATATACAAAGCTACGTAATTCCAAATCTAGCCATTGGCTGCATCTCTCAGTCAGACATCATCCCTGGCCCGACACTATCGGTCTTCCAGGTGGTTGCCCCATATTTTTGTGTATTTTTGGCAACATGTAGAAAGTTGCCAACTTGGGGTGACTGACTGAGAGATACTTGGCCTCACTTGAAGAGATAGCTCTTTCTCCCAGACCTGAGCTGATGAGTCTCTCATATTCTAGTTGGAATTGTGAGGTGGGATCCCCCCACAGGGATTTATAACAATCTCTATTATTGAGCTGTCTTTTAACTTCCTTAATATAGAGATCTTTAGGCCAGATAACCACATTCCCACCCTTATCTGATTATTTGAAGACTATGTCAGTCCAGGTCTTCTCAACATACCCTAATACTGCACAACCCCAATAAAGGTATCTGCAGGGAAAATAAACAGCCGCCCACAACTTCCTTCAACAATAAAGGCTTTCATAGGTTCCTTCATTTTGCTGAATATTATCCCCCTGCCCAATACCTTTGTGACAATATCCACATTCAATGTGCAGATATAATAAAAGATTATTAGGTTTTTATTTTAATAATGATACATATATGAAAAAGCATTACCAAAAAGTCCTGAAAACTCTGCTAGATACTAAACTTCACCACATGCTGAGAAATAAGGACACAGGAGACTTGTTATATATAAGAACAATTTTATTATGTATTTTTTATATGTATATTATTAATGTGAAGAACATCCCTATAGCTAAAGCTGTTGATCCAGAAGAAGGCAAAAAACCCTGGAAACGTTTGTCCAATTAGTATCACAGGGGGAAAATTCCTTATTGACCCCAGAAAATGGCGATCAGTTATAAACCCAGGATCAAAGCCGCTAATACTTTTACTAGATGTGTTACAGGATCGTATGTTGTATTTCTATAACTCTGACTTAGTTACTAAGGGCTGTGAGTGATTGTGGATGTCCTGACCTGTATTACTGTGCTGTCTTATGTAATAGTGAGGGATTAGAGTTATGGTGAAGTATAGCTCTTACCACTTTTGAAAAAGTGGGTGGGGCTTAGCAAGAAGGGACAGGGCCATTCTTGGCTAACAAATTTACTTTAATTTTATGCCAGAAATTGGCGTAAATTATAGTAAATATCTACACCAGCTCATAGCTGGCAAAGATTTCAGACTGTATCAAACAAACACGCTGATAACCAGATGCCTCCTAATAAATTTGCCGCATCTTGCTCCAGGGCTCTTCTGTCTAAGAGTAGCATATGAAAAACCAGTATTAATAAATCTGGGCCTTAGTATTTATATTATAGTTAAGTAGTATAATATAAATATTAATATCTCACCATTATATTATAGTACAGCATTAATATTTATAATCGGGCCTATTCACATCACTTTTTTTCTTTCCCTCTGAGGTATATGTCAGGAGAAGTCCCAACGTATACCTGCGACAGAAGGCACCAACGTAGGTATACAGACCGTGGCATACGTCGCCAAAACTCTGCGGGCACAACGCTATTGAAGACCCTAAAGTCACTGTCCATACATGGACAGTAATGTCAGGGGCTTTCAGCTATGGGGTCCCCGGCTAGAGCATCGCAAGAGCTTTGGCCGGGAAATCCTGACTTGGCCTTACGTCACTGACCATACATAAACAATGACTTTAGGAGCTTAGAAAACCCGTAATTCCACGACCAGAGCATCGGAAAAACTCTTGCCGGGGATTCCACTCCTGGAGATACCGAAATTCTACTCCTGGAGGAGCCCTTGACGCACTGACCATATAGGGATAGTAACGTCAGAAGCTCTAAGATGCCGGAATCCCCGGCCAGAGCGGTGGCAAAGCTCTGGCCAAGAATTCCGCTCCTGGAGGAGTCCCTGACGTTACTGTCCCTATATGGACAGCGACGTCAGGAACTTTAAGATGCCGAAATCCTCGCATCGATAACGCTCTGGCCGAGAATTCCGTTCCTGTTAGTGCCCCTGATGTCACTGTGCATATATGCAGAGTGACGTCAGGAGCTTTAACATGCTGGAATCCCCGGCCAGAACATCTGCAATTCTCTGTTTGAGGATTCCGCTCCTGAAGGAGTCCATGACGTATATATGAACAGTGACATCAGGAGCTTTAAAAAGCCTGAATCCTCCCCGGCCAGAGCAGTGGCAACACTCTGGCTAGGAAAGTCCGCTCCTGGAGGAGTCCCTGATGTCATTGTCCATAAATGGACAGTGACATCAGGCGCTTTAAAAAGGCTGAATCCCCGGCCAGAGCTGTGGCAACGTTCTGGCCAAGGATTACACTCCTGGAGGAGTCCCGGACATGACTGTCCCTAAATGGACAGTGACGTCAGGAGCTTAAAGATGCCAAAATCCTCGCATCAGCAAAGCTCTGGCTAGGAATTCCGTTCCTAAGAAATGGCCCTCACATCACTGTCCATATATGCAGAGTGACGTCAGGAGCTTTAACATGCTGGAAGCCCCTGATGTCACTGTTCATAAATGAAGATTGACTACAGGATCTTTAAGATTCCGGAATCCCCAAACAGAGCATCGGCAATGCTCTTGTTGGAGATTCAGCTCTTAAAGGAGTCTATGACGTCACTGTCCATATATGGACAGTGGCGTCAAGAGCTGTAAGAAGCCGGAATCCCCGGCCTGAGTGGCGTCAATGATCTCTGGCAAGGGATTCCACTCCTGGAGCAGTCGTTGATGTCATTATCCATACATAGACAGTGACATCAGGAGCTTTAAGATGCCGGAATCCCAAGCCAGAGTATCGGCAAAGCTCTGGCCGGAGATTCTGCTCCTGAAGGAGTCCATGACGTCACTGTCCATATATGAACAGTGACGTCAGGTTCTTTAAGATGCTTAAATCCTCAGGCCACAGCGTCGGCCAAACACTCTGCCCGTGATTTCCACTCCTGGTAGAGCCCCTGACGTCACTATCCATATAAGGACTGTGATTTCAGGAGCTTTAGGATCCTGGAATCCTCAGTCAGAGTGTCGGCAAAGTTCTGGCCGGAGAATCCGCTCCTGTAGGAGTCCCTGACGTCAGTATCCATTTATGAACAGTGACGTCAGGTGCTTTAAAAAGTCGGAGAGACGGCAACGCTCCAGCCAGTAAACTCCGCTTTGGAGGAGTCCCTGACATCACTGTAAATAGATGGACAGTGACGTCAGGAGCTTTAAGATGCCGAAATCCTCAGCCAGAGTGTTGGAAACGCTCTGGCCAGGAAATTCCACTCCTGGAGAAGTCCCTGATGTCATTGTACATATATGGACAGTGAAGTCAGGAGCTTTAAGATGCTGGAATCCCATGCCAGAACATCGGCAATGCTGTAGATTCCGCCCCTGAAGAAGTCCATGACGTCACTGTCCATATATGAACAGTGACGTCAGGAACTTTAAGAACCCGGAATCCCCGGCCAGGGCGGTGGCAACGCTATGGCCAAGGATTCCGCTCTTGGAGGAGTCCCTGACATTACTGTTCATAGATCGACAGTGACGTCCGGAGCTTTGAAATGCCGGAATCCCCAGCCAGAGTATCGTCAATGTTCTAGTCAGAGATTCTGCTCCTGAAGGAGTCCTTGACATCATTGTCTATATATTAACAGTGACGTCAGCTTTAAGAAGCCTGAATCCCCGACCAGAGCGGTGGCAATACTCTGGCCAAGGATTCTGCTCCTGGAGGAATCCCTGACATTACTGTTCATAGATCGACAGTGACGTCAGGAGCTTTAAGATGCTTAAATCCTCAGGCTAGAGCGTCGGCAAAACGCTCTGGCCGGAAATTTCGCTTCTGGAGGAGCCCCTGACGTCGCTGTCCATAAATGGAGAGTGACGTCAGGAGTTTTAAGATGCTGAAATCGCCAGCCAGGGCATCGGCAATGCTCTGGTCGGAGATTCCACTTCTAAAGGAGTCCATACCGTCACTGTCTATATATGAACAGTGACTTCAGGAGCTTTAAGTAGCCGGAATCCTCAGTCAGAGCATCGGCAATGCTCTGGCCGTGAATTCCACTCCTGGCAGAGGCCCTGATGTCACTGTTCATAAATGAAGATTGACGTCAGGATCTTTAAGATGCCGGAATACCCAGCCAGAGCATCGGCAATGCTCTGGTTGGAGATTCGGCTCTTACAGATGTCTATGACGTCACCCTCCATATATGGACAGTGACGTCAGGAGCTTTAAGATGCCGGAATCCCCAGCCAGAATATCGGCAAAGCTCTGGCCGGAGATTCCGCTCCTAAAGGAGTCCATGACGTCACTGTCCATATATGAACAGTGACGTCAGAAACTTTAAGAAGCCGGAATCCCCGGCCAGAGTGGGGCCGATGTTCTGGCCAAGGATTCTGCTCTCGGAACAGTCCCTGACATCACTGTCCATAGATGGACAGTGAAGTCAGGTGCTTTAAGATGCTTAAATCCTCAGGCCATAGCGTCGACCAAACACTCTGGCCGTTAATTCCACTCCTGGTAGGGCCCCTGACGTCACTGTCCATATAAGGACAGTGATTTCAGAAGCTTTAGGATCCTGGAATCCTCAGCCAGAGCATCGGTAAAGTTCTGGGCAGAGAATCCGCTCCTGTAGGAGTCCCTGACGTCAGTGTCCATTTAAGAACAGTGACGTCAGGAGCTTTAAAAAGTCGGAATTCCCGGCCAGAGGGACGGCAACGCTCCAGCCGGTAAACTCCGCTTCTGGAGGAGTCCCTGACATCACTGTACATAGATGGACAGTGACGTCAGGAGCTTTAAGATGCCGAAATCCTCAGCCAGAGCGTTGGCAACGTTCTGGCCGGGAATTCCGCTCCTGGTAGAGCTCTTGACGTCAACTGTGCATATATGGAGAGTGATGTCAGGAGCTTTAAGATTCCATAATCCTAAATCAGAGCGCTGGGAAAGTTCTGGTTGAAGAATCCGCTTTTGTAGGAGTCCATGACGTCACTGTCGATTAATGAACAGTGACGTCAGGAGCTTTAAATAGCTGGAATCCCTGACCAGAGAGGCGGAAACACTCTGGCCAGGAAATTCTGCTCCTGGAGGAGTCCCTGACATCACAGTCCATAGATGGACAGTGACATCACGAGCTTTAAGTTCACAAAATCCTCAGCCAGAGTGTCGGCAACGTTCTGGACGGGAATTCTGCTCCTGGTAGAGCCCCTGACGTCACAGTCCGTATATGGACAGTGATGTCAGGAGTTTTAAGATGACGAAATCCTAAGCCAGAGCGTCGGAAATGTTCTGGCCAGAGAATTCGTTCCTGTAGGAGTCCATGACGTCACTGTCTATATATTAACAGTGACGTCAGCTTTAAGAAGCCTGAATCCCCGACCAGAGCGGCGGCAATACTCTGGCCAAGAATTCTGCTCCTGGAGGAGTCCCTGACATCACTGTCCATAGATCGACAGTGACGTCAGGAGCTTTAAGATGCTTAAATCCTAAGGCAAGAGCGTCGGCAAAACGCTCTGGCCGGGAATTTCACTTCTGGAGGAGCCCCTGACGTCGCTGTCCATAAATGGAGAGTGACGTCAGGAGTTTTAAGATGCTGGAATCCTCGGCTAGAGCATCGGCAATGCTCTGGCCATGAATTTCACTCCTGGCAGAGGCCCTGATGTCACTGTTCATAAATGAATATTGACGTCAGCATCTTTAAGATGCCGGAATCCCCAGCTTCGGCAATGCTCTGGTTGGAGATTCAGCTCTTTAAGGAGTCTATGACGTCACCGGACACTGGACATTGGCGTCAGGAGCTGTAAAAAGCCGGAATCTCCGGCCAGAGTGGCGGCAATGCTCTCGCCAGGAAATTCCACTCCTGGAGAAGTCCCTGATGTCATTGTCCATATATGGACAGTCAAGTCAGGAGCTTTAAGATGCTGGAATCCCCTGCCAGAGCATTGGCAATGACGGTATGGACTCCTTTAGAAGCGAAATTCCCGGCCAGAGTGTCCTGCCGACACTCTGGCCTGAGTATTGCCAGGGCATCAGCAGTGCTCTGGCTGGGAATTCCGCTTCTGGAGGAGCCCCTGACGACACTGTCCATAAATGGAGAGTGACGTCTGGAGCTTTAAGATGCCAGAATCCCCAGCTAGAGTATTGACAATTGGCAATGCTCTGGCTGCAGATTCCGCTCCTGAAGGAGTCCATGACGTCACTGTCCATATATGAACAGGGATGTCAGGAGCTTTAAGAACCTGGAATCCTCGGCCAGGGCAGCGGCAACGCTCTGGCCAAGGATTCCACTCCTGGAGGTGTCCCTGACATCACTGTCCATATATGGACAGTGACGTCAGGAGCTTTGAAATGCCGGAATCCCCAGCCAGAGCATAGTCAATGTTCTAGTCAGAGATTCCGCTCCTGAGTGGCAATACTCTGGCCAAGGATTCTGCTCCTGGAGGAGTCCCTGACATTACTGTCCATAGATCGACAGTGACGTCAGGAGCTTTAAGATGCTTAAATCCTCAGGCCAGAGCGTCGGCAGAACATTTCACTTCTAAAGGAGTCCATACCGTCACTGTCCATAAATGGAGAGTCAGAGAGTCAGAGATTCCGCTCCTGAAGGAGTCCATGACGTCACTGTCTATATATGAACAGTGATGTCAGGCGTTTTAAGAAGCTGGAACCCACAGACAGAGCGGCAGCAACACTCTGGCCAAGAATTCTGCTCCTGGAGGAGTCCCTATCGTCACTGTCCATATATGGACAGTGACATCAGGAGCTTTGAGATGCTGAAATCCTGAGCCAGGGCATCAGCAGTGCTCTGGCTGGGAATTCCGCTTCTGGAGGAGCCCCTGACGACACTGTCCATAAATGGAGAGTGACGTCTGGAGCTTTAAGATGCCAGAATCCACAGCTAGAGTATTGACAACGCTATGGTTGGAGATTCCGCTCCTAAAGGAGTCCCTGACGTCACTGTCTATATATGAATAGTGATGTCAGGAGCTTTAAGATGCCGAAATCCTCAGCCAGAGCGTCAGCAATGTTCTGGCTGGGAATTCTGTTCCTGGTAGAGCCCCTGACTTCGCTGTCCATATATGGGGAGTGATGTCAGGAGCTTGAAGATGCTGGAATTCTAAGCCAGAGCGTCGGCAAAGTTCTGGCCAGAGAATCATTCATGAACAGTGACATCAGTAGCCTTAAAAAGCCAGAATCCCCGGTCAGAGAGACGGCAATGCACTGGCCAGGAAATTACGCTCCTGGAGTCCCTGACTTCACTGTCCATATATGGACAGAAATGTCAGGAGCTTTAAGGTTGCAAAATCCCTGGTCAGAGTATCAGCAAACCTCTTCACGGAGATTCCGCTCCAGGAGTTTCCCGTTATGTACCTGTCCATATGTGGACAGTGTCATCAGGAGCTTAAGATGCCGAAATTCCTGGCCAGAGCTGCTGCAACACTCTGGCCCTGGGGATTCCACTCCTGGAGGAATTCCTGACAGCACTGTCCATATATGGCCAGAAATGTCAGGAGCTTTAAGGAGTTCCGCTCCTGGTGGAGTGCCTGACGTCACTGTCTATATGACAGTGGTGTTAGAAGCTTTAAGATGTCGGAATTCCCAGCCAGGGATTCCACATCTGGAGAGCCCCTGACATCACTGTCCATTTGTCCGATTTGGGATCTTTATACAAGGGGAATATGGTCAGGGTATGGTCTTTTTTTAGGGAGAGTCTGGTCTGCGGTCTGTTTTTCTGGGGGTTGTCTGGTCTTGGATATGTATTTAAGGGTAGTCTGGTCTATGGTCTGTATTTAGGGATAGTCTGGTTTGAAGTTTGTATTAGAGGGATAGTCTGATCTGGGGTCTGTATTTAGGAGTACTATGGTCTGTGGTCTGTATTCATGGGTGGTCTTGTCTGCAGTTTGTAGTAGGAGGATAGTCTTGTCTGGGGTCAATATTTAGAGGGGAGTCTGGTTAGGGGTCTTTATTTAGGGGGAGTCTTATCAGGGGTCTATATTAAGAGAATAGTCTGATCTGGTGCTTTGTAGATAGGGGTAGTATGGATTGGGATCTGTATTAATCGGGTAGTCTGCCCTGGGTCTGCATTAAGAGTATAGTCTGTCAGCTTTAATATATTTTGTATGTGGGGTGTTAAAGTGTTATTCTACCTAATGATGATAGAAAAAAGTGCGGGCTCCTCCTTCTGCTCGTATGATAGACGTTTAGGGAAGCTGAGCTTAATATATTCTGGCTTGATTCTTCTGCAAATATCAAAATATGATGATAGGAGCCGACCTGTAAACAACACAAACAATAAAATATCACCCCCAGATGCTTGTGATGTCCCACTCAGACCCATTAGAATTGTGGGAAAGAAAATTACTGTGCTGCCTGTAGCAACCAATCAGATTTCATGTTTAAAGTGCAGTGTGGGACATGAAAGCTTTACTCTGATTGGATGCTGTGGTTAACTCCACCCCTTTTTTTCTTGCCAGCACTAGGTCCATAATAACAACTACCATAGTAATGATAATGATGCTGATGCAGACAATAAAATATACATATTTACTGCTGTAACATACAGGAGCATCTTTAAATAGATCATGGCAAGTGCAAGAGAAAAGCGTTGGGGTGCCAAGACAACTAATCAGCTTTTATTTTTTCCGCAGCCTCTTGGAAAATGAAAGCAGTGTCCTGATTGGTTTCTGCAGGTAACATGTCCACTTTTCCATTGCACTACATCTGGTGAATCTCCCTGTAAATGGGGGCCGATAAAAAATGTGTGTTGCTCATAGCAACCAACAACAGTGCTGGATTCATATGGGTAACACCACTGTTTGTCTGTACTATTTGGCATACACACTGTATAATATATGATATAATTTATCTATGTGCTGATCATATAGATTCTATAATATATGCCTGAGGAATTATTACATATTAATAATATACAGCCCTTTTTTTAACGAGGGAATTCATTTGCTAATTGAATCAAGGGCTGTATGTTGTTAATATGTAATAAATCCCTTTAAAGCTCTTGGTGGGCACTATAGGGCAGCAATACTCCCTAGTATATTATACAAATATCTTCTATACTAATGTGTCATGCTACAAGAAATGAAATGGTGATAAATAAGGCTCTGTTCACATCTGCAATGTCACCTGGCATGACATCTAATGGGGTCCATTGGGTTCCATTGTGGTGTCTAGCATTTTCCTCGTAATACATTTGTTGCATTTCATGCTGACCTAGTTCAGTTTAAACCTGGCGTATGAAACACCAGTCTTAATACCCCCCCCCCCCCCCCATGACTTCACTCCATGATGATGGACTTACCTGTAATCTGCCCTTGGTCTTCATCTTCATCTTTTGATCTGAGCAGTGATTTCCGTCTTATACATGATAGTATTATTATAATGGAATCTTCTGATGTCATAATGTTTATTCAGATACAGGGCAGCACATGACATCACAGGATGACATGTAAGAATTATACTGATGTCATCTTATGATGTCACAATGTGTACTGAACTACAGGCCACCATCTTGTTGGCAGGCCCAAACAATAACCAGGTTATCTGTAATCTATAATAATAAATAAAGTGGCCCACAGTTACTAATAATGGCATATTTTACACCAGTCAAAGTGGAGGGGGTAGTTGGCGAGATCTGTAGTTGCCATATAATTCTGGTTCTTTTAGTGCATAATAACCCCTTAGGGTAGCAACACACACAGCGTGTTCAGGGCGGATATGCTGCGTCAAGCTGCACAGCATATTCGCCCTGAACACCGCAGGGAATGCCGTCCGAAACTTTGCACCACATTGCGGAATTTCAGCTGCACAAAGCAGCAGCGAGAAAAAAAAAACGTCCATACTTACCTACTTCCTCTCTTCTACGCGTGGTCCAGCCTCCTGGAATGACGTTGCAGGCCATGTGACCGCTGCAGCCTGTGATTGGCTGCAGCAGTCACATGGCCTGCAGCATCATTCCACGAGGCCGGACTGGAGAAGAAGCATATAACATTTTTTTTTCTTACTTGTGATTTTTCCGGCGGAATTGCTGCGATTCTGTTGCAAATGTCGCAACACACACTACTTTGTTGTGGGTTTTAGCACCCTATTGAATTCAATGGAGCAACAGAAGAACAGCAATTCTGCATCATTAATTGACATGCTGCGGATGAAAAAACCGCACCGCATGTCAATCTATGTGCGTATCTTTCTGTGGCTTTTTTCCGCTGTGTGGGGATGGAATTTGTTGAAAACTCACCCATACTGCTGCTACTGTAATACACTGCGGGTTTTCCGCAGTGAATCCATTGTGGAAAATATGCAGTGTTTACGCCTAGTGTGTTCCTACCCTTAACCCCTTTCCGCTGCAGCCCTTTTTCAGATTTTCATTCTCGTTTTTTCCTCCCCACCTTCCAAAAGCCATAACGTCTTTATTTTTCCGTCGATATAGTATGAGGGCTTGATTTTTGCAGGACGAGTTGTGGTTTTTCGTAGCAACATTTATTTTGCCATATAATGTACTACAAAACGGGAAAAAAATTATTTGTAGGGTAGAAAATTAAAAAACAGCGATTCCTCCATGTTTTTTTGCACGCCGTTTTTACGGAATTCACTGTGCAATTAAAACAACATGTTAACTTTATTTTGTGGGTCAATACGATTACGGCGAAATAAATATAGTTTTTTCTGTATTTTACTACTTTTACAAGTAAAAACCTAAGTCGCCAAATTCCGAGAGCCATAACTTTTTTATTTTTCCGTCAATTAAGTGGGATAAGCTGTAGTTTTTAATAATACCATTTTGGTGTACATGCGATGGTTTGATCACTTTTTATTTAATTTTTTGTGGGAGATTAGGTGACCAAAAAATAGAGATTCTGGCGTTTACCATTTTTTTTTTACGGCGTTCAGCTTGTGGGTTAAATAATGATATATTGTAATAGTTCAGACTTTTACGGACGCGGTGATACCAATTATGTTTATTTATTTCTTTTTTCACTATGCTCTAGGGGGAAATTGGGAAAAGGTGTGTTTTTTGAACTTTGAATATTTTTTTTACACAAAAAAAACCCGTTATTTAACTAATTTTAAGTTTTTTTATTAGTCCCCCTGGGGGACTTCAACCAGCGATTGTTAGATCGCTTGCACGATATACTGCAATACTAATGTATTGCAGTATATCGTGATTCTGACAGGCATATATTAAGCCCTGCCGGAGGCAGGGCTTAGCAGGTGCACAAAGATGGCGGACCTGTGGGCCTTCATTAGGCCCCCAGGCAGCCATAGCAACGATCGCCCCCCCACGATTGCGTTGCGGGTGGCGCGATTAGCTGTTAGAGTGGGTCGACCCCCTCTTTCTAACGATTATTGACCGCTCTTGACCGCAGCAATTAACGAGTTAAACGAGCGGGATCACGCTCGAGCGCGGTGCCGCTCGTTACTCTGAAGTGTCGGCTATAACAAACAGCCGACACCCGCATCGTATGGAGCGGGTTCACTCCATGAGCTCCATACTTGCACTACCCGACTTTCGCGTATGGATACGTCAAATGTCGGGAAGGGGTTAAAGGGGTTTTCCCTTATGAGACATTTATGATATATCCACAGGATATGTCATAAATGTCAGATAGATGCAGGTCCCACATCTGGGACCTGCACCTATCTCTAGAAAAAAAAAAACATTCTACTGCTATGTGTTGTAGCTGAAAAATGTGATTTCCGGCCATGAATTACGGAAACAGAGTAGCTCACTGAGCTACACTGTTTCAGTAACTCCCATAGTAGTGAATGACAGTTACGGAAGCAGTGTAGCATGCGAGTTATGCTGTTTACCATTCAGTTCTATGGGACTTACGGAAACAGCGTAGCTCAGAACAGGGTTTAGGGGGCCTTGTTCTTTCTAGGGATAGGTACGGGTCCCAGAGGTGGGACCCGCATCTATCTGACATTTATGACATATCCTGTGGAAATGTCATAAATGCCTCTGATGGGAAATCCCCTTTAATCCCTTCCCGACATTTGATTAAAAACCTTGCATGTACCCTGAAATGGTGTCATTAAAAACGACATCTTATCCCGCAAAAAATAAGCCCTCATACCACTTAATCCACGGAAAAATAAAAAAGTTATGTCTCTCAGAATTTAGCGACACAAATTAAAATAAATTTTTTACACTTCGTTTTTTTCTTGTAAATGTAGTAAAATACAGAAAAAAAACCTATATATATTTGGTATTGCAATAATCGTATTGACCCGCAGAATAAAGTTAACGTGGTTTTAATTGCACAGTGAATTCTGTCGAAACAAAACGCAAAAAACAATGGAGAAATCGCTGTTTTTTTCATTTTCTACCCCACAAATATTTTTTTCCCGTTTCCTAATACATTATATGGCCCAATAAATAAAAACAAGTAAATGTATTTGTCCCCACATTATTCGGGTGAAAATAACTTTGGTTATATTTTTCAGCAATGTAACTGTGTGAGGTCTTGTTTTTTGCAGGAGGAGCTGTAGATTTTTTGGGAACTATTTTCAAAGGAAATTTTTACAGCATTAAATTTATTTTATGAGGGGAATCTATAAAATCACAAATATAAACCAAAACTTCTATTTGCCAGAGTCTACTTTTTTTCGTCATGCACATGTTTTTTATTGAACAGGTTATTTTAGATATAATGATATCGAATAAATTTCGGTCAGACTTTCTCAAAACTTTTGGTGTTCACAGCTCAAGAATAATGGCAAAATGGCAGTCGCCGGCTAGATTAGATTCACGGATTAGAAAAAGTAACACATGACCTCAGACAAGCTTCTCCATAATGCCTAGGGAGTACTAGCCGAAAGTTCGCACAAAATTGTGCTTGATTTGGTATGGATTTTCCACTGGATTTGACACTGCGGAGAAGAAGAAGGGAGAAGAGGAGATTAAACTTTTCCCACATAGTTGGAAGCATACAATTGTCCAAAATATTTTGGAGCAGGGGCGAACATACCATTGGTGCAGCTTGTATAGCTGCACAGTGGGTAGGGGGGACTACTCTCAGCTTTTTGCTGTCTATTGGATTGCATGCATGGACTGAGCTATTGACAATGGCTCAGAATTATTGATGAATTATTAGAGAGACACGACGGCATGGTGTTCTTTGATGAGCTAATGGAGCGTATGGGGCCCACATACCGTCTGCTGTCTATGTCCACCACTGTGTTGAATCCTTAAGATTTCTCTTCACTGGAACGAAGGGGTCTAGGCCAACCCATGAAAAGCAACCCCATAGCATTATCCCTCCACCAAACTTTACAGTTGGCACTAGGGCCGGACTGGCCATCTGGCAGTTCTGGCAAATGCCAGATGAGCTTGTGCACAGTGGGCTGGATGGCTGCCACCCACACAGTCCGTTTTAGTTTTAGCAATAGACTGACCTCTGTTCACACTGGGTGTCTGATGAACTGATGAAGCTCATCTGGAAGCAGCCACTGATCAGACACTCAGATGGCACTGGGAAGAAGAGGGATGAGGTCAGCGGACACTGTATACTGTAATCGAGCAGCAATCAAGTGGCAGAGAGGAAGCAATGCTTACTCTCCCAGAAGGGAAGAGTCATCCACCAGCCCAGCCTTGGGTTATTTTATATCTACAGCATACATGATGATAATATTCATGTGTACAGTATATAGGATGTCATTATTCATGTTTACATACGACTGCATTGTTAGTATGTACAGTATATCGTGCTATTATAAAGAATATGATACATTTGGGCAGTAAGGATCATTAAAATACTATATTCATCCACCTATTAAACAAACATCTCATTTGTCCTTACTGACCAAAATTAATTTACTAAACAAGTTATGGACACGTTATATATCCTGATGGTGTGTAATGTATTTAGTGCACACATACTGTATATTCTTAATATTTTTGTAATATTTTATTTTATTGCTAGAAATTAAAATTGACTGGGTAGAGTCCATTTTCGGGTATTTCCACTATCTCCAGTAGGTCCCATTCATGCGGTCTTCCTTCTGTGCTGCACAAACATTTTATAACATACGTATAATCAGTCACCATTCCTGTATGCATGTAGTGATCAGTGTTTACATTCAGCCCCTCACATGCTGCAGCCGTTTAGCAGTTTTGTGGGATTTATTGATTTAGGAAATATCTCAATAGCACAAAAGGCAGAATTTCAAGGAGAATCAGAAACCATATACAATGTTTTATATGGAGGGTGGACACGCAACTGCTCAAACATATTTCATGGACAGCAGGTGGGCTTGTTTGCTTTAAAATGCCAGGACTGTTTTTATATCCCAGTCCGGCCCTGGTTGGAACAATGCAGTCAGGTAGGTAACGTTCTGCTGGCCTTTGCCAAACCTAGACTCGTCCATCAGACTGCCAGATACAGAAGCATGATTCATCACTCCACCACAGAACACGTTTCCACTGTTCCAGACTCTAGTGGCAGTGTGCTTTACACCACTCCATCTCATGCTTGGCATTGGGCTTGGTGATATAAGGCTTTCATGTATCTGCTCAGCCATGGAAACCCATGCCATTGAGCACCAGGGCACAGTTTTTGAGCAGATGATAATGCCAGAGGAGGTTTGGAGCGCTTCAGTTATTGAGTCAAGAGAGCATTGGTGACTTTTATGTACTATACGTCTCAGCACTCGGCAACCCCACACTGTAACGTTACATGGTCTGCCACTTCGTGGCTGAGTTGCTGTGGTTTGTAAACTCTTTCACTTTACAGTAATAGCACTCACAGTTGATTGTTGAATATCTAGGAGGGAAAAAATTTCAGTTACAACAATTTCTTGTTACAACGGTAGCATCCTATTACAGTACCACGTTAGAATTCAGTGAGCTCCTTACAACGACCCATTCTTTCACAACGACTGCATGGCTGGGTGCTGGAACTCTTTTATTTTATAGAAAAATACAAAACAAATCCATACATGCATACCATAAAACTGAAGACAAAATTCTTAACTAAATAATACATTCCTGTATAAAAACTCCACCGGACCTGGCCCCACATACTCCACTCATACAGCCATATTCACACCTGATCTAAAACAATAACGATAACTAGATAATCTTCTCTAGAAAACAACAGAACAAAATAATAGCAAAAAAGAACCTACGCCTACCTGCGTCAACCAAAGTGTACAAAGAAAAGAAGCAAACAAAAATAAATAACATCCCAAACAGCAAAAATATATATTTTTTTATTTACCACAATAAATCACACACAAACTATTACTCCCCTTAAAACTGACCCTATTCTAACAATATATTGAATTCTATACAATATATACATACAGTGAAGGAAATAAGTATTTGATCCCTTGCTGATTTTGTAAGTTTGCCCACTGTCAAAGACATGAACAGTCTAGAATTTTTAGGCTAGGTTAATTTTACCAGTGAGAGATAGATTATATAAAAAAAAAAACTGAAAATCACATAGTCAAAATTATATATATTTATTTGCATTGTGCACAGAGAAATAAGTATTTGATCCCCTACCAACCATTAAGAGTTCAGCCTCCTCCAGACCAGTTACACACTCCAAATCAACTTGGTGCCTGCATTAAAGACAGCTGTCTTACATGGTCACCTGTATAAAAGACTCCTGTCCACAGACTCAATTAATCAGTCTGACTCTAACCTCTACAACATGGGCAAGACCAAAGAGCTTTCTAAGGATGTCAGGGACAAGATCCTAGACCTGCACAAGGCTGGAATGGGCTACAAAACCATAAGTAAGACACTGGGTGAGAAGGAGACAACTGTTGGTGCAATAGTAAGAAAATGGAAGACATACAAAATGACTGTCAATCAACATCGATCTGGGGCTCCATGCAACATCTCACCTCGTGGGGTATCCTTGATCCTGAGGAAGGTGAGAGCTCAGCCGAAAACTACACGGGGGGAACTTGTTAATGATCTCAAGGCAGCTGGGACCACAGTCACCAAGAAAACCATTGGTAACACATTACGCCGTAATGGATTAAAATCCTGCAGTGCCCGCAAGGTCCCCCTGCTCAAGAAGGCACATGTACAGGTCCGTCTGAAGTTTGCAAATGAACATCTGAATGATTCTTAGAGTGATTGGGAGAAGGTGCTGTGGTCAGATGAGACAAAAATTTAGCTCTTTGGCATTAACTCAACTCGCCGTATTTGGAGGAAGAGAAATGCTGCCTATGACCCAAAGAACACCGTCCCCACTGTCAAGCATGGAGGTGGAAACATTATGTTTTGGGGGTGTTTCTCTGCTAAGGGCACAGGACTACTTCACCGCATCAATGGGAGAATGGATGGAGCCATGTACCGTCAAATCCTGAGTGACAACCTCCTTCCCTCCACCAGGACATTAAAAATGGCTCGTGGCTGGGTCTTCCAGCACGACAATGACCTGAAACATACAGCCAAGGCAACAATGGACGGGCTCAAAAAGAAGCACATTAAGGTCATGGAGTGGCCTAGCCAGTCTCCAGACCTTAATCCCATCAAAAACTTATGGAGGGAGCTGAAGATCCGAGTTGCCAAGCGACAGCCTCGAAATCTTAATGATTTACAGATGATCTGCAAAGAGGAGTGGGCCAAAATTCCATCTAACATGTGTGGAAACCTCATCATCAACTACAAAAAACGTCTGACTGCTGTGCTTGCCAACAAGGGTTTTGCCACCAAGTATTAAGTCTTGTTTGCCAAAGGTTTTCTTGGTGACTGTGGTCCCAGCTGCCTTGAGATCATTAATAAGTTCCCCCCGTGTAGTTTTCGGCTGAGCTCTCACCTTCCTCAGGATCAAGGATACCCCACGAGGTGAGATTTTGCATGGAGCCCCAGATCGATGTCGATTGACAGTCATTTTGTATGTCTTCCATTTTCTTACTATTGCACCAACAGTTGTCTCCTCACCCAGCGTCTTACTTATAGTTTTGTAGCCCATTCCAGCCTTGTGCAGGTCTATGATCTTGTCCCTGACATCCTTAGAAAGCTCTTTGGTCTTGCCCATGTTGTAGAGGTTAGAGTCAGACTGATTAATTGAGTCTGTGGACAGGAGTCTTTTATACAGGTGACCATTTAAGACAGCTGTCTTTAATGCAGGCACCAAGTTGATTTGGAGCGTGTAACTGGTCTGGAGGAGGCTGAACTCTTAATGGTTGGTAGGGGATCAAATACTTATTTCTCTGTGCACAATGCAAATAAATATATATAATTTTGACAATGTGATTTTCAGGTTTTTTTTTTAATATAATCTATCTCTCACTGGTAAAATTAACCTAGCCTAAAAATTCTAGACTGTTCATGTCTTTGACAGTGGGCAAACTTACAAAATCAGCAAGGGATTAAATACTTATTTCCTTCACTTTAACTATCAACAACTATCTTACAATACCATACACCATATAAAACCAAAACATTCCCGAATACGAGTCTCACCTTTGCTTTTTTTTTTCTTCTTTTCATCCTCAACCGGAAGCTCTGAGCCGAAAAAGAATCCCTCCATCAATACTGGGGATTCCAGCTCCTTGATCTGAATAAGTAGACACGGGGGACGCTCATCCTTGGACTTAGAGCCGCTCTCAGATGATGAGTGCAGCTGCACATTACATGGCTCTGCTGTCTTTCTCACTCCTTCATCCTCTTCCTTGCTGCCAGTCACCCCAGTTTCTCTCAGGACCTCCGAGTTACTGTCCCCCCACAGAGGGGACCTGGTGGAGACTGGCACAGATGGCAGCGTTGTTTCCATCTTGTCTTTTCTTTCCTCCTCTGTCTCACTTGTCTTCACGCTGGTGTACGACACCTCTCCAAAACAATCATCATTCTGGAACTTCGAGAAGATGTCTCCCCCAGCGATTATCTCCTTATCATCATCTCTTCTATGTTCCGCACCAATGTCATCGCTTGCAGTGACTACCGGACCCTCTTAGCCCCAGAGGACCTGGCCGCCCTGCTTCCAGCCACTGCCAGCTCCCCCGGAGGCGCTGCAGCGACTTACCCAGGTCACGGTACTCCTGGATGTGGGTCACCAGGCGGGAGCTAAACACCGTGACATCCTCTCCCGGCCTCAGTAATCCCCACCCCAGAGCGTCCCCGCAGCTCCGGTGTTTTGGCCCCGATGGTGCTGAGCCCTCTCCATGCGAAAACTTACCCCATCCCTGGTCCTCTCCTGGCCTCAGCCTCAGGGGGAGCCTGGACAACATTGCTGCTGCCCCGAGATGCTTTTGATCGCTGCATCTAAGGGGTTAATGGCAGGGATCGGAGCTAGCTCCGGTTCCTGCTGTTACAGGTGGATGTCAGCTGTAACATACAGTTGACATCTATCGCTCATGATGCCAGCTCAGCTCCTGAGCCGATGCCATCTTGCCAACGGCTACGAAAGCATTTCAGGCCCCGCCTCCGGGCAGGGCCGGAACGGCTTCCGTGCTAGGCAGACCAGGAGGCCAGTATTAGCTAACGGAACCCCGGCAATTTCATTGCTGGGGTGCCGATGAGCTGCAAACTCCTTAAATGCAGCGATCGCTTTTGACCACTGCCTTCAAGGAGTTAATGGTGAGGATCTAAGCTAATTTCGGTCCCCGCCATTACAGCCAGATGTCAGCTGTAAGATACAGCTGACATCCGGGGATGATAGCACCGACTCAGCTTCTTCGCCGGTGCCATCCATTTTTCCTATGGATACGGCAAAATGCGGGAAGCACTGGCTTTCCATGACGTATCCATATACGACAAATGTCGGGAAGGGGTTAAAGCATGGGGGATTGATAGAGTACACTGTGGAGTCAGAGGAGGAGATGCGAGGATGCTTTTGGTTCAAAAAGAGTGTAAATGGATAATAACCCTTGGTAAAATGGTCCCTACTGGCCTTAATGAAAAATTTAGTTTTGCTGCATTTTTGTAGCTTCTCTGCCTTTTTTAACTATATCTGTATTAATTTATGTCTGTGTTCAGTTTGTATTTTTAGATATTTCTTTATTGCCCTACTTATCTGTTGGCGTTGGATGTTGTGCTCTAAGATATGTACTTCTTCTGGACCCCTGACACCACCTTCTTCTACTTGTGGATTAGAGGGATGCAAGACTTCCATAACACCTTTATTTTGTTACAACGATACAGCATGTCTGTGATACTTCCCCATGTCTGATCCCTCTTTTTATTATTTTCTTGTCTCGCAATCACTATATTTAAATTTTTCACTTGTTTTTCTTTTTTTTATATAAATGGTTCACAATTTGAGTATTGCTGCACACACAGCTCTTTCCCACTTAACATGTCTTTGAAGAGATGCTATGTTTGTGAAGATGGTATCACGCTCTCTGTGTTCCATTTTTTGCATCAAGCAACCTTTAAACGCCTGTATTGTTTAAAGTGAAGCATTTTACTGTTATTATGCATGACGTTCCGTGATCACTGTTGTGTTCACTTTAGTTCTTAATTGCACTGATTAGACCTGCACTAAGGCCCCATGCACACGACCGTGCCCGCAATCACGGCCGGCCGCTGACTGACAGCCGCATTTTCGGGCCGTGCTCCCATACAAAGTATGGGAGCACGGCCCGCAAAATGCGAAAGAACGGACATGTTCCATAATTCCAGGAACATTTCCACGGCACTGACACCCTTCCGTAGTGCTACGGAAAGGTGTCAGTGTTCAATGAAAGTGAATGGCTCCGGAGGTTTTTTGCTGTCGTGTGCATGGGGCCTAAGGCCCCATGCACACGACAGTATTAGGCCCCATGCACACGACAGCAAAAAACCTCCGTCTTTGCGGACCGCAGCTGCGGTCCGCAAAAATGGAGCCATTCACTTTCATTGAACACTGACACCTTTCCGTTTCACTACGGAAGGGTGTCAGTGCCGTGGAAATGTTCCTGGAATTATGGAACATGTCCGTTCTTTCGCATTTTGCGGGCCGTGCTCCCATACTTTGTATGGGAGCACGGCCCGAAAATGCGGCTGTCAGTCAGCGGCCGGCCGTGATTGCGGGCACGGTCGTGTGCATGGGGCCTTAGTGCAGGTCTAATCAGTGCAATTAAGAACTAAAGTGAACACAACAGTGATCACGGAACGTCATGCATAATAACAGTAAAATGCTTCACTTTCACTTTCATTGAACACTGACACCTTTCCGTAGCACTACGGAAGGGTGTCAGTGCCGTGGAAATGTTCCGGGAATTATGGAACATGTCCGTTCTTTCGCATTTTGCGGGCCGTGCTCCCATACTTTGTATGGGAGCATGGCCCGAAAATGCGGCTGTCAGTCAGCGGCCGGCCGTGCCCGATTTCGGGCAGTGATTGCGGGCACGGTCGTGTGCATGGGGCCTTATTCATCAGTAATTACGGACAGTAAATACTGACAGTAATTACGGACCCATTCATTTCTATTGGCCACGGACACATTTCAGTGTTTTTACTGATGGGTGTCCGTGCTGAAAAAAATCATAGAACATGTCCTAGTCTTGTCAGTAATTACAGCAAGGACTCTCCCATAGAAGTCTATGGGAGCTTCCGTAAATACGGACTGCTACTGATATTCATCCGTAAACCGTCCGTATTTACGGAAGCATTGCTAGGCAATATGTTGATGCCATCATTTGCAACCTCCGTCTTTTTGTAAGGATTCGTATATACGGATGGAATACGGATGCAATGCGGACCGTATTTACGGACAGTATTTCTGGATAGCTTTTACTAAGTAATGGTATGTTGAAACAATATATACTGTTCAGGGGCGTAGCTAAAGGCTCATGGGCTCTGGTGCAAGGGTACCCCTCCCCACCACCACCAGACCCCCGTGCACGCCTATGCCCAGCTGCCTTGCCTGACAGACCCCATGGATGCCCCCACACTATAATTCCCCCATAGCTGCCCCCATAGTATAATGCCACCACACAGTATAATGCTCCCCCATAGCTGCCCCCACACAGTATAATGCCCCACATAGCTGACCACCACAGTATAATGCTCCCCATAGCTGCCCCCACACAGTATAATGCCCCCATAGCTGACCACCACAGTATAATGCCCCCATAGCTGCCCCCCCACAGTATAATGCCCCCATAGCTGCCCCATACAGTATAATGCCCCATACAGTATAATGCCCCCCCTATAGCTGACTCATACAGTATAATGCTCCCCATAGTATAATGCCCCCATACCTGCCCCATACAGTATAATGCCCCCATACAGTACAATACCCCCCATAGCTGCCCCATACAGTATAATGACCCCATAGCTGCCCCATACAGTATAATGCCCCATACAGTATAATGCCCTCCATAGCTGCCACATATAGTATAATTTCCCCCATAGCTGCCTCATACAGTATAATACCCCCCATACAGTATAATGCCGTCCATAGCTGCCACATGCAGTATAATGCCGTCCGTAGCTGCCCCATAGGGTATAATGCTTTCCATAGCTGCCATATACAGTATAATGCACCATGCAGTATAATGCCCCAATATCTGCCCTGTATAGTATAATGCCCCCCATAGCTGTCCCATACAGTATAATGCCCCCCATACAGTATAATGCCCCCTTAGCTGTCCCATATAGTATAATGCCCCCATACAGTACAATGTCTTCATAGCTGCCCCATACAGTATAATGACCCCATAGCTGCCCCATACAGTATAATGCCCCATACAGTATAATGCCCTCCATAGCTGCCACATATAGTATAATTTCCCCCATAGCTGCCTCATACAGTATAATACCCCCCATACAGTATAATGCCGTCCATAGCTGCCACATGCAGTATAATGCCGTCCGTAGCTGCCCCATAGGGTATAATGCTTTCCATAGCTGCCATATGCAGTATAATGCACCATGCAGTATAATGCCCCAATATCTGCCCTGTATAGTATAATGCCCCCCATAGCTGTCCCATACAGTATAATGCCCCCCATACAGTATAATGCCCCCTTAGCTGTCCCATATAGTATAATGCCCCCATACAGTATAATGCCCCCTCAGCAGCTACCATATGAGCCTTCCCCTCCCATACCCAGTATAATGCCCCCATATGTATGTACCTAATAGATAAATAATAACAATTAGTTACCTATCTTGTCTTTTCTTTCCTCCTCTGTCTCACTTGTCTTCACGCTGGTGTACGACACCTCTCCAAAACAATCATCATTCTGGAACTTCGAGAAGATGTCTCCCCCAGCGATTATCTCCTTATCATCATCTCTTCTATGTTCCGCACCAATGTCATCGCTTGCAGTGACTACCGGACCCTCTTAGCCCCAGAGGACCTGGCCGCCCTGCTTCCAGCCACTGCCAGCTCCCCCGGAGGCGCTGCAGCGACTTACCCAGGTCACGGTACTCCTGGATGTGGGTCACCAGGCGGGAGCTAAACACCGTGACATCCTCTCCCGGCCTCAGTAATCCCCACCCCAGAGCGTCCCCGCAGCTCCGGTGTTTTGGCCCCGATGGTGCTGAGCCCTCTCCATGCGAAAACTTACCCCATCCCTGGTCCTCTCCTGGCCTCAGCCTCAGGGGGAGCCTGGACAACATTGCTGCTGCCCCGAGATGCTTTTGATCGCTGCATCTAAGGGGTTAATGGCAGGGATCGGAGCTAGCTCCGGTTCCTGCTGTTACAGGTGGATGTCAGCTGTAACATACAGTTGACATCTATCGCTCATGATGCCAGCTCAGCTCCTGAGCCGATGCCATCTTGCCAACGGCTACGAAAGCATTTCAGGCCCCGCCTCCGGGCAGGGCCGGAACGGCTTCCGTGCTAGGCAGACCGGGAGGCCAGTATTAGCTAACGGAACCCCGGCAATTTCATTGCTGGGGTGCCGATGAGCTGCAAACTCCTTAAATGCAGCGATCGCTTTTGACCACTGCCTTCAAGGAGTTAATGGTGAGGATCTAAGCTAATTTCGGTCCCCGCCATTACAGCCAGATGTCAGCTGTAAGATACAGCTGACATCCGGGGATGATAGCACCGACTCAGCTTCTTCGCCGGTGCCATCCATTTTTCCTATGGATACGGCAAAATGCGGGAAGCACTGGCTTTCCATGACGTATCCATATACGACAAATGTCGGGAAGGGGTTAAAGCATGGGGGATTGATAGAGTACACTGTGGAGTCAGAGGAGGAGATGCGAGGATGCTTTTGGTTCAAAAAGAGTGTAAATGGATAATAACCCTTGGTAAAATGGTCCCTACTGGCCTTAATGAAAAATTTAGTTTTGCTGCATTTTTGTAGCTTCTCTGCCTTTTTTAACTATATCTGTATTAATTTATGTCTGTGTTCAGTTTGTATTTTTAGATATTTCTTTATTGCCCTACTTATCTGTTGGCGTTGGATGTTGTGCTCTAAGATATGTACTTCTTCTGGACCCCTGACACCACCTTCTTCTACTTGTGGATTAGAGGGATGCAAGACTTCCATAACACCTTTATTTTGTTACAACGATACAGCATGTCTGTGATACTTCCCCATGTCTGATCCCTCTTTTTATTATTTTCTTGTCTCGCAATCACTATATTTAAATTTTTCACTTGTTTTTCTTTTTTTTATATAAATGGTTCACAATTTGAGTATTGCTGCACACACAGCTCTTTCCCACTTAACATGTCTTTGAAGAGATGCTATGTTTGTGAAGATGGTATCACGCTCTCTGTGTTCCATTTTTTGCATCAAGCAACCTTTAAACGCCTGTATTGTTTAAAGTGAAGCATTTTACTGTTATTATGCATGACGTTCCGTGATCACTGTTGTGTTCACTTTAGTTCTTAATTGCACTGATTAGACCTGCACTAAGGCCCCATGCACACGACCGTGCCCGCAATCACGGCCGGCCGCTGACTGACAGCCGCATTTTCGGGCCGTGCTCCCATACAAAGTATGGGAGCACGGCCCGCAAAATGCGAAAGAACGGACATGTTCCATAATTCCAGGAACATTTCCACGGCACTGACACCCTTCCGTAGTGCTACGGAAAGGTGTCAGTGTTCAATGAAAGTGAATGGCTCCGGAGGTTTTTTGCTGTCGTGTGCATGGGGCCTAAGGCCCCATGCACACGACAGTATTAGGCCCCATGCACACGACAGCAAAAAACCTCCGTCTTTGCGGACCGCAGCTGCGGTCCGCAAAAATGGAGCCATTCACTTTCATTGAACACTGACACCTTTCCGTAGCACTACGGAAGGGTGTCAGTGCCGTGGAAATGTTCCGGGAATTATGGAACATGTCCGTTCTTTCGCATTTTGCGGGCCGTGCTCCCATACTTTGTATGGGAGCATGGCCCGAAAATGCGGCTGTCAGTCAGCGGCCGGCCGTGCCCGATTTCGGGCAGTGATTGCGGGCACGGTCGTGTGCATGGGGCCTTATTCATCAGTAATTACGGACAGTAAATACTGACAGTAATTACGGACCCATTCATTTCTATTGGCCACGGACACATTTCAGTGTTTTTACTGATGGGTGTCCGTGCTGAAAAAAATCATAGAACATGTCCTAGTCTTGTCAGTAATTACAGCAAGGACTCTCCCATAGAAGTCTATGGGAGCTTCCGTAAATACGGACTGCTACTGATATTCATCCGTAAACCGTCCGTATTTACGGAAGCATTGCTAGGCAATATGTTGATGCCATCATTTGCAACCTCCGTCTTTTTGTAAGGATTCGTATATACGGATGGAATACGGATGCAATGCGGACCGTATTTACGGACAGTATTTCTGGATAGCTTTTACTAAGTAATGGTATGTTGAAACAATATATACTGTTCAGGGGCGTAGCTAAAGGCTCATGGGCTCTGGTGCAAGGGTACCCCTCCCCACCACCACCAGACCCCCGTGCACGCCTATGCCCAGCTGCCTTGCCTGACAGACCCCATGGATGCCCCCACACTATAATTCCCCCATAGCTGCCCCCATAGTATAATGCCACCACACAGTATAATGCTCCCCCATAGCTGCCCCCACACAGTATAATGCCCCACATAGCTGACCACCACAGTATAATGCTCCCCATAGCTGCCCCCACACAGTATAATGCCCCCATAGCTGACCACCACAGTATAATGCCCCCATAGCTGCCCCCCCCACAGTATAATGCCCCCATAGCTGCCCCATACAGTATAATGCCCCATACAGTATAATGCCCCCCCTATAGCTGACTCATACAGTATAATGCTCCCCATAGTATAATGCCCCCATACCTGCCCCATACAGTATAATGCCCCCATACAGTACAATACCCCCCATAGCTGCCCCATACAGTATAATGACCCCATAGCTGCCCCATACAGTATAATGCCCCATACAGTATAATGCCCTCCATAGCTGCCACATATAGTATAATTTCCCCCATAGCTGCCTCATACAGTATAATACCCCCCATACAGTATAATGCCGTCCATAGCTGCCACATGCAGTATAATGCCGTCCGTAGCTGCCCCATAGGGTATAATGCTTTCCATAGCTGCCATATACAGTATAATGCACCATGCAGTATAATGCCCCAATATCTGCCCTGTATAGTATAATGCCCCCCATAGCTGTCCCATACAGTATAATGCCCCCCATACAGTATAATGCCCCCTTAGCTGTCCCATATAGTATAATGCCCCCATACAGTACAATGTCTTCATAGCTGCCCCATACAGTATAATGACCCCATAGCTGCCCCATACAGTATAATGCCCCATACAGTATAATGCCCTCCATAGCTGCCACATATAGTATAATTTCCCCCATAGCTGCCTCATACAGTATAATACCCCCCATACAGTATAATGCCGTCCATAGCTCCCACATGCAGTATAATGCCGTCCGTAGCTGCCCCATAGGGTATAATGCTTTCCATAGCTGCCATATACAGTATAATGCACCATGCAGTATAATGCCCCAATATCTGCCCTGTATAGTATAATGCCCCCCATAGCTGTCCCATACAGTATAATGCCCCCCATACAGTATAATGCCCCCTTAGCTGTCCCATATAGTATAATGCCCCCATACAGTACAATGTCTTCATAGCTGCCCCATACAGTATAATGACCCCATAGCTGCCCCATACAGTATAATGCCCCATACAGTATAATGCCCTCCATAGCTGCCACATATAGTATAATTTCCCCCATAGCTGCCTCATACAGTATAATACCCCCCATACAGTATAATGCCGTCCATAGCTGCCACATGCAGTATAATGCCGTCCGTAGCTGCCCCATAGGGTATAATGCTTTCCATAGCTGCCATATGCAGTATAATGCACCATGCAGTATAATGCCCCAATATCTGCCCTGTATAGTATAATGCCCCCCATAGCTGTCCCATACAGTATAATGCCCCCCATACAGTATAATGCCCCCTTAGCTGTCCCATATAGTATAATGCCCCCATACAGTATAATGCCCCCTCAGCAGCTACCATATGAGCCTTCCCCTCCCATACCCAGTATAATGCCCCCATATGTATGTACCTAATAGATAAATAATAACAATTAGTTACCTATCTCCGTTCCCACGATGGGTGGAGGAGATCCTTTTTCTCCTCTGCACTGTGCTGTGAGTGACTCAGTGCAGTTGCAGTCTTTGCGACCACTATAGCTACGCCACTGCTACTGTTTTTCTTCAGATTTTGTGATATAACTATGTATCATACACTTTTTTTGTTATATTGGTTCTTGCTGTAGTGATCTGTATTGTAATGATATATTCTCTGCACTATATATTCACTGAAGAAGGGGGTATTTCAGGGGGTGGACTGATATTGTAACGACTTACCTACATGATAGATATTCTTTTCTATGTTTAAGTCGATTTATGCATCCTTTTATCCATATCTTTACCTGGGGGCGCGCATGCTCTGTGAAACGATTTACGGAGTCTCCGTTCTGAGCTGTCTCGACGCTCTGCGCCTGCGCCATTTCCCTAGTGAAGCGTCTTGAAAGCGGCGCATGTGCATGATGGGTTTAGGATGGTATTCTCGTGTCATTAGAGCCAGGTTATGATTGGTCCAGAATGCACCACATGTCCTTACACAACTTCCTATTTCAAGTTTGGTTTGAACGAATTGTCATCACCCCTTGATAAAGCTATACGCGAAACGCGCGTTGAGGCGCTTCTCTGAGCCACTTGACTACATTCCTCTTCATCGGTAAGGCACTTTGCTTTTGATATCCCGATGGGACTCAGCTTGGATATATTTTTATTTGGGGAACTGCACAATTGGTAGACTACTTCAGATTTCCACATTCATGTGTAGTTTTTACCTTTATCACATGTATAAGTGTACACCCCTTTCTTCATTGGCTATACTATTGATAACTCTGCATTGTATACATTTTATACTAGCACGAGCAATAGCTTATATTTAATGTTTAACATTAGGCAATCCATTTGTTCCAAATCGGGTATTTGTCAACAAAGATTCATTGCACGATTTAATATCTTATCTCCACCATTGTGCGATACCGATGTATTAGATTTGTTACTATCTGGTGACCTATATATTCTATAGTGGCTCATATACAGTTAAATCCTGTTTTGGATCCTCTGTGTTTTTACATTATGTTGTAATAATAAAGATTCAGATTTTCTATTTTTTTCATACTATAAGGGGGAGTTCACACAGAGTTTTTGACATGTTTTTTCACGCGGAAACCGTGCCGGAAAAGGCCCCAAAAACGGCCGAAAACGCATCCCATTGCTTTTAATGGGAGGTGGAGCCATTTTTTCCCTGCGGGCGGTTTATAAAATACGCCTCGCGGGAAGAAGTGACATGCTCTATCTACGGGCGTTTATATCTCTGACCTCCCATTGACATCAATGGGAGGCAAAGAAAGTGTTTTTTGGCCACAGCGCTCAATGGTCACAGGCGAAAAACGCAGAAATGGCATGCAGGCAAATTTTTCTGCCTGCAAACATCTCTGTGTGAACAGGGCCTAAATAGTACATGACTCTTGATTTTATTTTTTTGTATATATGCAATACTTTGGAGTTTCTGTTCTGTGACCCTTGGAGGTGTTATGGGGTATGCGAGAAACACCTAGCCATTGACCCACTGCCTTGTGAGACTAATGTTTATTATTCTGCTCAGTAGTTGCAGAGTCTTACAGGGAATATTGTTCTTGATATCCAGATGCTGGTGATATAGTGGTCCGCGTACCCAGATTCCGGTGGTAAGTGATGTCAGCATGATACAGGCGTGTTAGAACTGCAGTAAGTATTGTGGTTGATAATCCTGGATAATTGTCTTGTTTGATGTTCATAAGTGATTCTTGTACCTCTTGCCTATTACAGAAGAAATGCTTTACAAATGAGAGAATAAATCCTTCCACATCAATCTGTCTGATTTTTATATTTTATTTGTTTTTGGCAGAAGTTGGTAAAAATAGTGAAATGTTGTGTTCCACTTGTGCCACAAAGTCCAGTTATGCCCAAGCACATGCCACTATTTTCCTTCTTCATCTTAGCCTTTCATCTGTCAGTGGATTTATAGCATCAAAATCAGTGGAGTAGCTATAGGGTTCGTAGCGGTCGCAGTTGTGACCGGACCCCTAAGTTGGGGTGCCGATGAGCTGCAAACGCTTTTGACCACTGCCTTCAAGGTGTTAAATTACAGCCCCCCCTCCTCTCTCCATTGCAAACTGCACAATATAATACATTACAAACTGGGGGTCGTGTGATGACCTCTTGGCGGTCGCGAGTCACTCATCGAGGTCCTAGTTCATTCAATGCTGGAGCAAAAAGCTGACGGCTCCTTTCTCCAGCATTTACTGTGCCCTGAGCCATGAGCGGCTCGACCCAGACAGGCGCGATGTAGTAACATCACCGCGCCAGTCTCAGCCGAGTCACTCATAGCACAGACCAAAGGAGAAGGATCTCCTCCACCCAGCATGGGAACGGGAATGGGTATGTCATTTTATTATTTTTCTATTATGCACATATGGGGGCATTATACTGTATGGGGGGCTGATATGGTGGGGGGGCATTATACTGTATGGGGGGCTGATGTAATGGATGTATTATACTGTATGGGGGGCTGATATGGCAGGGGCATTATACTGTATGGGTGGCCGATATTGCGGGGTTGGGGCATTATACTGTATGGGTAGCTGATATGGGGCATTATACTGTATGGGAGGCTCATATAGCGGGGGCATTATACTGTATGGGGAGCTCATATGGGGGGCATTATACTGTAGGGGGTTGATATGGGTGCATTATACTGTATGGAGAGCGGATATTGCATGGGCATTATACTGTATGGGGAGCCGATATGGGGGGCATAATACTGTATGTGGATCTCATGGATAGAATATATGTTCTTATCAAAGAGATTCAAGGAGTCATCTGAACAGAGATGCGCGTCTTTTATTCTTATCGATAAGGAGACTGTATGGCAAAATGTCAGTCTCTATCCTGAATGACAGAGTTTTTATACATATTCTGAGAATAACATGTCTGGACTAGTTCTTGATACATTTTGCTTCATATATCACAATTGACATCTAAATATTAAACTAATTAGAAGTTAAACCTCTGTCTGGAAATTCTAATCTCCCTTTTTAGGAATTCAGCTACCCCCTCCTCATATATAATATCACAATATCGCTTTTACAGATAAGCTTGCATACACATTTTTAGCCCCAAAAAAAATCAATAAAATACTACACCAGAATAATACCGATAAAAACTACAACCCGTCCCGCAAAAAACAAGCTCTTACACAGCTTTTTTGACTGAAAAATAAAAAAGTTACGGCTCTCAGAATATGGTGACACAGAAAATAAATTATTTTATAAAAAAGTGATTTTATTGCGCAAACGCTGCAAAACATAAAAAAACGATATACATATGGTATCGCCGTAATCGTACCGACCCGCAGAATAAAATATAATGGTCATTTATAGTGCACGGTGAACGCCGCAAAAAATAAACTAAAAAACATTGTCAGAATTGCTTGTTTTTGGTCACCCGGCTTGCAAAAAAATGTAATAAAAAGTGATCAAAAAAATCGCATGTACCCCAAAATGGTACCAATGAAAAGTACAGATTGTCCCGCAACAAATAAGCCCTCACGCAGCTCCGGTGGAGAAAAAATAAAGACGTTCTGGCTCCCAGGAATATGGTGATGCAAAATGTGCAGTGTTTTCTAAAAGCGGGTAACATCCGACACCATTTATCAGTGCGACACCGGCCACACATCTATGAATTATTATTTATTTACCGCATTTTTATACCCTCTTATTATACCCTGATGTTCTCCGCACAGATTACATATGCCCCCACATTATAAACTTAAATACCAGCAAAACCCAAAACAGAAAAACTACCAAGCAAAATCTGCGCACAAAAGCAAAATGGCGTCCCTCCCTTTTGAGCCCTGCAGCGTGCCCAAACAGCAGTTTGTGCCCACATATATGGCATCGCCATACCCGGGAGAACCCACTTAACGCTTTATGAGGTATTTGTCTTCAGGGGCACAAACTGGGCACGACATATTATGCACTAAAATGGCATATCAGTGGAAAATTGCAATATTCACACCATCCGCTGTGCATTAACCCCTTTGAGCACTATGACTTAATAGCACGTCATGGTGCGGGGGTGATGTATGGAGCGGGCTCACGTGCTGAGCCCGCTCCATACGCTGCGGGTGTCGGCTGTGTATTACAGACGACACCCGGGACTAACGGACAGGAACAGCGATCGCGCTGTTACAGGAGTCTGTAAAAATAACAATATACTGCAATACATTAGTATTGCAGTATATTGTACCAGCGATACAATGATCGCTGGCACAAGTCCCCTAAGGGGACTAATAAAATGTGTAGAAGAATTAAAGTTATTAGTAGTGAGAAAGAAAAAAGTTTAAAGTTAAAAAAAAAAAACCTTTTCCCATTTTTCTTCAAAAGTAATGTAAAAAAATAAACAGAATTGATATCGCTACGTCCGTAAAAGGCCGAACTATTACAATATACCATTATTTAACTCGCACGGTGAACACCGTAAAAAACTTAAATAATTTAAACCACCAAAATCGCTGTCGTTTTCGTTTTTACCGCACGGCGAAAGCTGTAAAAACGAAAACCCCAAAAAATGGAATCAGATTTTTTTTCCTATATTCCTATATTTTCCTATTTTTTTTCAGTTTCCCAGTACTTTTTATGGCACTTTAAATGGTATCAATAGAAACTACTATTCCTCCCGCAAGAAATAAGCCCTCACGCCGCTCTACTGATGGAAAAAGAAAAAAGTTATGGCTCTTGGAAGGCGGGGAGTGAAAAACGAAAATAAGAAAGCAAAAAATGGATCAGTCCTGAAAGGGTTAATTCATTTATAATGAAAAAAATGTATGACCACATGTGGGGTATTTCCGTACCCGGGAGAAATAGCTTTACAAAAATTGGTTGTTTATTTCTCCTTTATCCCTTGTGAAAATTAGAAAAATCAACATTTTAGTGGAAAAAAATTGTGATATTAATTTTCTCCGCCTAATTCTAATAAATTCTGCAAAAGACCTGTGGAGTCTAAATGCTCACTATACCCCTAGATAAATTCCTTGAGGGGTGTTTCCAAAATGGGGTAACTTGGGGGGCTTCCACTGTTTTGGTCCCTCCAGGGCGTTGCAAAGGCGGCATGGCACCGCAAAACAATCCAGCAAAATCCGTGCTCCAAAATCCAAATGGCGCTACTTCCCTTCTGAGCGCTGCCATGGGTCCAATCCGCAGTTTATTACCACATATGGGGTATTGCCGTAATGAGGAGAAAATGCTTTACAAATGTTGTGGTTCTTTTTCCCTTTATTCCTTGTAAAAATTTAACATTTCTATGCTTTTTCAGAAAAAAAGTTGAATTTCATTTTCACTGCCTAATTCCACTAAATTCTGCAAAAAACCTGTGTGGTCAAAATGCTAACTATACCCCTAGATAAATTCCTTGAGAGGTGTAGTTTCCAAAATGGGGTCACTTTTGGGGGGTTTCCCCTGTTTTGGTCTCTCCAGGGCATTGCAAACACGACATATCACCGAAAACCAATCCAGCAAAATCCGTGCTCCAAAATCCAAATGGCCTCCTTCCCTTCTGAGCCCTGCTGTGGGTCCAATCAGCAGTTTATTATCACATATGGGATATTGCTGTAATCAGGAGACATTGTTTTACAAATGTTGGGGTGATTTTCTTCATTATTCCTCATAAATATTACAAATTTCTATGTTTTTTCAGAAAAAAAGTAGATTTTAATTTTTACAGACTAATTCCAATATATTTAGCGAAAAACCTGTGTGGTCAAAATGCTAACTATACCCCTAGATAAATTCCTTGTTAGGTGTAGTTTCCAAAATGGGGTCACTTTTGGAGGGTTTCCCCTGTTTTGGTCCCTCCAGGGTGTTGCAAACGCGACATGGAACCGAAAACCAATCCAGCAAAATCAGTGCTCCAAAATCCAAATGGCGCTCCTTCCCTTCTGAGCCTTGCTGTGGGTCCAATCAGCAGTTTATTACCACATATGGGATATTGCCGTAATCGGGAGACATTGCTTTACATATGTTGGGGTGCATTTTCTTTATTATTTCTTGTAAATCTAAAAAATGTCTATGTTTTTTTTCAGTAAAAAGTAGGTTTTCATTTTTACAGACTAATTCTGATAAGTTTAGCGAAAAACCTGTGTGGTCAAAATGCTAACTATACACCTAGATAAATTCCTTGAGGGGTGTAGTTTCCAAAATGGGGTAACTTTTGGGGTGTTTCCACTGTTTTGGCACCACAAGACCTCTTCAAACCTGACAAGGTGCCTAAAATATATTCTAAAAAAAAAGGAGGCCCAAAATCCACTGGGTGCTCCTTTGCTTCTGAGGCCGGTGCTTCAGTCCATTATCACACTAGGGCCACATGTGGGATATTTCTAAAAACTGCAGAATCTGGGCAATAAATATTGAGTTGCATTTCTCTGGTAAATCCTTGTGTTACAAAAAAAAATGTATTAGAAATGAATTTCGGCAAAAAAAATAACATTTGTAAATTTCACCTCTACTTTGCTTTAATTCCTGTGAAACGCCTAAAGGGTTAAAACACTTTGTGAATGCTGATTCAAATACCTTGAGGGGTGCAGTTTTCAAAATGGGGTGACTTCTGGGGATTTTCTAATATATAAGGCCCTCAAAGCCACCTCAAAGCCACCTCAGAACTGAACTGGTCCCTGAAAAAATAGCCTTTTGAAATTTTCTTTAAAATATGAGAAATTGCTGCTAAAGTTCTAAGCCTTGTAACGTCCTAGAAAAATAAAAGGACGTTCAAAAACTGATGCAAACATAAAGTAGACATATGGGAAATGTTAACTAGTAACTATTTTGTGTGGTATTACTATCTGTTTTACAAGCAGATACGTTTAAATTCAGAAAAATGCTAATTTTTGCTAATTTTTTCTAAATTGTGGTGTTTTTCAGAAATAAATACCAAAATTAATCGAAAAAAAAAATTTCACTAACAGAAAGTACAACATGTCACGAGAAAACAATCTCAGAATCGCTTGGATAGGAAAAAGCATTCCAACGTTATTACCACATAAAGTAACACATGTCAGATTTGAAAAAATTGGCTGGGTTCTGAAGGCCAAAACAGGCTGGGTCCTGAAGGGGTTAAGTTTTCACCAATTTTTTTCATACATTAGAATCTTGACAATCGCAATGGGGTGTTTCCAAGTCATCATATAAGTCCTCATTTTGAATCTGTTGTTACATTGTTTAAGTAATTGAAGTGTCAATGAGTCTCTGAATTAGTTCCCTTATGCAAGAAATGCAACAACACCCATGAGTTACAAGTATGTCTGCCACTGTTGCTAAGGAAATCAAAAGACTGGATATGTGGTTACTACATTTTCCAAACCATCCTTCAAGCCAATTAGTGAACATGTCATTTATTCCAGAGTTTTCGGCAAGTAATACTACTCAGGAGCTGTATTATTGGGAATAAAAGTACAACAGAAGATACAAACATTTTGCAGACACCCCCTTTTTCTGCTAGTAACATATCCAGGGACATTCTATTTTGCCATGTCATTAAAGATATAGGTCCCAACTGATCTGCAATGCCCTTTATTGCATCTCTGGTATAATTAACTCTCTGTTGATTGTAATAAATATAATTAATCCGGTCGACATTCTTATTTATTGTAGACTACCAGAAAAATACAGACTCGAAGCCTGATGCAATCTGTTTCGGCTCTTAAACTCATTTTGTACCCCTCAAGGTACTCCTATTCCACCTATGTATATTCTATGGTCAAAGGAACCTCCAGTGATAGACCGCTTATAGCGATTCAGATAGTCTCAAGGCTATTTTCTCATTCTCTGAAACTCAGGGGCTGAAAACAAGTGGAATGGCATCAGAAGCTGGACCAGAGTACAGTTTCCCTGCCACTTGGCCAGTAGCCTCGGTCTCAGCTTCCTGTTTCCACATAGCCATCAGAGATCAGTCCTTACTCTTGTCTGGTTAATTAGAGGAGTAATTACCATTATCAGTACCAATATCTATGGTGGTTTCACAAAACTCTTCAGTGAGATTCCCTACTTTCTTACCTTGGGTAAGCAACTACTAAGGGAGGGATTTCATCTCTCCCCACAGGTAGGTACAAAGGTACAATAAAGAGAGTGTCTTACATAATTGGTCACCTGGATTATATGATGCATTATATAAAGATAACACGCATTGCAGAACTTGTGGATTCTCCTTATCTGATAGCCTGAAAGGTATAGTAGCCAGATGTGGCCTAGCTTACAGTTAGTTCTATTATTTTGGATTGCAGTGTATCCTATCCAGGCTAACCATTCATTTTTATCACTGTAACCTGTTTCTAATGCCAATTTATCTTCATAAGTGAAGTTGGCCAAATAGACTATAGAGAATAGGTCTATCTTCGGGGCTAAAGGACTTTCAATTGCATCCTTTTCCTTAAAGGCATGGTGTCGCCCCAAAAACATGTTTTTTTTTTTAAATTTAAACATTTAGTGTGTGGGTGATTAAACATTGTTCAAATTTTTTTTATTTTTTTCGCGAGTCAGGAAATATTATAAATTTTTTCAAATTTATAATACTACCCATTTTTGGTCACTAGATGGAGCTAGTTGGAGCTAGTTCCCAAAATTGCAGCATTGCAACATTGGGTTAAAAGCTCTCGCTCTAGTGAGCTCTCAGCATCCCCCCCTCCTTTATCCTGGCTAGTGCCGGGATAAACGAGGGGTTTGAAAGGTTTAACCTCCTACACTGTGTGTCGCCATTTTTTGAGGTAACCCACAGTGTAGTAGGTTTACATACAGTAGTAAACACACACAAACACTAACATACATTGAAATCGCTTACCTGCTCCTGCCGCCGCGGCTCCCTCCGGCCCGTCCGCTCCCTTTGCTGCCGCTGTTCCATGTGCACAAGTCCGGAAGCCGCGACCGGAAGTAGTAATATTACAGTCCGGCCGCGACTTCCGGTCCACAGGAAAATGGCGCCGGACGGCGCCAATTTCGAATAGGACTGTGTGGGAGCGGCGCATGCGCAGTTCCCACACAGACGCCGTACACGGACGTGAATGGGACGGGAGCCGTTCACAGTCCCTATGGGACTGTGGCTGCCGTACTCCATGTCTGTGTGTGTCGTTAATCGACACACACAGAAATGGAACAAAAAATGGCAGCCCCCATAGGGAAGAAAAAGTGTAAAAATAAGAAACAGTAAAACACAAACACACAAATGAATATAAACGTTTTTATTACAGCACTAACATCTTTAACATATTAAAAAATTATTTGCCATGACACTGTTCCTTTAACTTCAATAAAGAAATGCCCTATAGGGTCAATACCTGAAACATCAGCTTCTATAGCATTTAGTCCCTTATCCTTTTATTAGGATTTCGGAACGTCAAAAATAACAGTTACAGTTGGTGGAACTTGTACAGGGAGAGGTAGGTTTCTTAATAAAAATTAACTTTTCTTTTAAAGAGGGATTATTGGCAGACATCATGGAATATCCATAATCATTATGTGATCCATTTGGCCAAAGACCATGAAGAACATATCCTTTTCCCTAGGATATTTACATAGATAGTACAAATGTACTTATCTGAATATGCTAGTTTGTAAGCTATGTTTCCATCCGTGCATTGGTCTCTAACCACAGCACAAAAATCCATTTCATATGTTGCAGTCTTACCTTCAGTGAAATTAAAATATTTAACTCTCCAAGCTAAGTTTTTAGGGAATCATAGCCCCGACCCGTTTCCCAGGGATCCCATACCTTAGGTTGACACACCTTGGACCCCCATAGGATACCTAGAATAACTAATAACATTTTGCCCTGTCTCCTCCCAGGCTCTGAATGTTTTCTTCACTGAAGTTTGAGACCAGTCACTTCTAAAAAATGACCACCCTTTGTAATCAGTCTTTTATAGCCTAGGAGGATAGTGGCAATTCCCTAACTACCTTACAATCTGATAAGTGTATCCAAGAGGTATGTTCAGCTATCTTTACGGCCGTAGGTGTGGTAAGCAGAACCTGATATGGTCCTTCCCAACGAGGATGATACCAGTGTTTTTTCTTTTTATAACTTTGATCAGGATCCAATTTCCTGGCTTCACAGGTTCAGGTACAGGGTCACCTGAAATACAATTAGAGATAGGAACTTCCTTGTTGGTTAACATTTTTACCATATATTCAGCAAGTGTAAAATCAAAATCCTCATGCATCTTAGAGAATGGATTTAACTGTGGTATTACAAATGGTCTACCATACATCATTTCAAAAGGTGTCAAACCTGATGCTGTAGGAGTCACATGCATATTTAGGACTACTAATGGTAAACAATATACCCAATTCTTCCCAGTCTCTTCCATTGTCTTCTGGAGTTTGTTTTTTAGTATCCCATTGTCGCTGTATATTTTCTCAGGTATCCCAAACCTAGGTATGATCTCCTTTACCAATGCTTTAGCGACTGTGATATCATCTGGGCTTGCTGTGGGGAATACTTTTACCCATTTGGTAAATACATCAATAATCACTAAGCAATATTTCTTCCCTTTGAGTTTCGCATTAGAACCAAGGTCAAAGATAACTAACTTTAATAACATAAGAAATCAGCATTAATATACTTGTCTTAAAGGAACAATGTCTTCCTTATTCACTACGTAAGAACAAGATGGGGTCTCCAGACAAGATGGCTGCTGCACAAAATGAATTAATTTAAACATTATTTTAATCACTTTCACATTTACCCAAGCCTGGTACTTAAAAGAGGGCTTATCCCTCTTACAGACTTTATTATCTTAACTTGCTCTACGGTCATACCTGTTTTGCATAATGCCAAAAAGGTCTATACAGTGGCAACAGGCTGGGCCAACTACTTGGCGAATGCCCCCTTGGGCAGCATTCAAAACATCAAACACATAATCTGTAACAGTGTCCAATCTGTCGGCCACTTTCTCTATATTATGAGCATTCTTTACTGCTAAACCTACTAATATTGGCAATAATCCAAACTTGTCCTGCCATGGTACATATTGGTCATAATTGTCGCACTGTCACTTACTGTCCTAATGGGACCTTTACCCCTGCAGATATAACAGGTCGTGGGCAGCATCTTTCTCAAACTTCAAACCTAAAGACACCCAGGTAACATAACATCCGGGCTATCATTACTGCCATGTACTTCTTACTTATGAGTGACAACAACCAGTGACCTTCACCTCATAACTCCACATAAAAGTTTTTATTCACTGTACCGCGGCATATTTACATACATTATAATTATAAACCTCAGACAATAGGGTCTCAACTAATAAAATAATACCATCACCAATCTCATGCTATCACCCCTCAGGTTTGGGTCCCATCAGTTCATTGACAAGTCCTGTAGATCAAATCAAACAAACAAACAAACAAACAAACAAACTTATATAAGAAAAACTTCTCATTCCCTCTGGAAAGGGCACCTAGAAAATGTGTAGTTACTGGGTACATTTTATGTCACACTTGTTGTTACTCTTTTCAGCAGGATTTGTACCTTGATCTGAGCTGATTACCTGTAACAGCTCCTACCCACAAAAATATTCACAGATACCATAGATTTTATCTGACAAGTGTTTCAAACCAAATTTTTTCTTACCTTCTCTGAGATTCAACACTTTAGATATGATTTCTACCATCCCCCCTGTTGAGACATGGCTTGTCCCATGGCTCGTCCCATGGCTCAATATGACTGCATATCTGAATATGTTGCTGGGTAGCATATATTTGTTCTTACAAGATCCATCTACAAACAGTAGGAGATCACTATTTGGCAAGACTTGAAAACCGCCATAAACTGGAAACAGGTGATAGAGAGGCCATTGGCGTGGATCAAAAATTGTGTTCCTGCGGGCCTCTGAGACCCAAAGTCTTAGACCGCAGCTACAGGACATGTATCACCCCCCAAGCGACAACCAAGGGCCTTTTCAAGTCTGGTCCATTTTGGATTTGTGAATTCAAATCCTTGTAATACAATAACGTCATCCACCAACAAGCCATCAACCTTTCTAACACTGGGGGCGACCAACTCGCTAATCCACAAAGCACTGAAAAAAGCCAGAACAAACACCATCCTAAACAAACACTACTAAGATGACCACAATTCTGACAAGCAAATCAAAGGACACTGGACGCCGCATATAACTTTCCTTCTTCCATCCCCTGAGTGTCTGGCTAAATTCTTTAGTTACATACTGAACACCCCATAACTTCAGCAAGATAGCAACTCTTTTCAAATTTTTGTTTGTCACCGAGGCACTGCTACCCACCTTCTGCAAAGGTACCAGGAAATCCAACGTGATTTCAAGGTGCCTGCCAGCATCGCTCGGGAAATTGCCACCAGCAAATTCCAACCACTTAAACCAAGCTCCACAATGGCTCTTCCATGTGGACGAAACTACCAAACCCTCCAGCAGATTCACAAGTTGTCTTCGACCAGGGACCACAAGTGAAGGGGGGAAGACTCCCCTTTGTTCAATGCCTCCGGATGCAATTCCCAGAAGACCGACATCTCTGGACGTTTTAAGGCATCTGTTATTAACCTCAAATACATGTCCAGCACGGAACCACACATTCAGATACAAGCATTTCAAAACTAAGTGGCGTAACAGCGCTAAGACCGGCAAAGAACCAGAAGCAAACTGTTAACTACATGGACAACCACGATATTATAAGTCCAAAAACAAATCCTTTTGTTAGTCATAGACCCAATAATTCCAACGCAACCACAATGGGGAAAAGTTCTAAAAGAGTTATGTAAAGGGAAGTGTTTTATATATTTATATCTATATACATGGGAGTGTAGATATATATAGATTTGTCCCTCCAGAAAGGTGTATACCCATTCACCTACTAGATAATGGTATTCCAGGAGGCCCAGGCTCCTCCCTTTCACGTGCATGAGCCTGTGAGGTCACACAGGTGTGCACGGGGATGTTTAAAAGGACAAACGTTCCCAAAGCTCACTCTCTTTTGTTCCTGCTACCTGGCTCCACTAAGGGTCTCCTCTTCCTCAGAGACCACATGGACTGCTAAGTATCCACGTGTAGCAGCAGCTACACGTTATGTTCTCCCCCTCCTTACTTTAACCCTTTCCTGAGTTAACCCTTTATCCTCATGCTGTCCCTGGTAACCCTTGCTATTAACCCTTAGAGTATAGGGAAAGTTATATTAGGAGGGAGTTATACAGAAATAGTGGGAGTGATACAGAAATAGTGAGCGTGTATTGGATTGTAACGCAACTGTATTCATATGTATGTTTAGATAAGTTGGTGGCGGTATAATTAGGATTATGATATCATGTTTATACTGTACTACGTATAGTGTGAGTATACTCAGTATATATTAACGTGTTATGTGTATTGGGGTATACTGATACTATACTGTGATCAGTTACTGTGTTCTGTGTTTAGTTTGGTGTATTTAATATGTAAGTGTGATTATTGTTAGTAATAAATATTACCCTTTATTTACTATACAATTGTATTTATTGTACGGTCCTATTCCCTTGAGTAGCCGCTAAAGCAATTAGATCGACGTTAGTATAAGGAAAAGGTAGGGGAACTAGGCATAACCCTAGTGACCCTGATTATAAAGGGGGTAGTAATAGTGGGCGACCAAGTAGGTGAAACCCAGCTATTATACCAGCCCTTGTACACACGTGAGTGAGTGTGTAGTAAGTGAGTATTCATTATATATTTATATATTATATATGAGTCCTTTTACAAGTTATATACTTCGTCAAACCGAGAACAAACCGAGAGAACACCAAGAAACCGGCTAGGACGCCCTGCACCATTGCCTGCCTAAAATTTCTCTGAAACCAACGCTCCCGGACGCATCCGTAAACAGTTGAAAATCCACATTAGAAACATCCATATCTTGACAAACTGTACGACCATTAAACAAGTACAGAAAAGATTGCCATACTATCAGATCCTCCCGCATGCTCTTAGTTACCCTAATGAAATGATCAGGCCTCTGAACACCCTTTGTAGCTAATGACATAATGACAATCGACAAGCAAAACCCTACCCATGGGAATAATACGACATGTAAAAACTAAGAGTCCCAATAGGGACTGCAGCTGTTTCAGATTCACCTTTTTTAACTCGCTACTTGTTCCACTTGTGACACCAAGTTCACAAGCTTCTTCTCTGGCAATCTAAAGACCATCTCCTGGGTGTCCATCTCGATACCCAGGAAAGACAACATCGTAACCGACCTTCCTTTTCCTCCTCAGACAATGGAACGGCAAAACTCACCATCAGCTTCCTAAATGTACTTAACAAGAATGCACAAAGTCCAGAATTCTTCAGGCCTACAAACAAAAAATTGTCTAAATAGTGTATAACTGAAGACACGCCCATCTTAAAACGCACTAACCATTCCAAAAACGAAGCAAACATCTCAAAATAGAATCAGGAAATTGAACAACCCATCGGGAGACACATATCCACAAAAAACAACCGTCCAGGCAACAACCTAATAAATCAAAGCACTCCAGGTGAGCCGGAAACAAACGGAAGGCAGATTTAATATCAGACTTCGCCAATAATGCCTCAGGTCCCGCGCAACGAACTAGTTGCACAGCCACATCAAACGACGTGTACGAAACAGTCGCCTCTTCGGATATCCCGTCATTGATTGAACCAGCACGAGGAACGGATAAATGGTGAGTCATCCTAAACATCCCTCGTTCTTTCTTGGGGACCAGGCCAAGAGTGGAGACCCTCTGCTTTGGGTAGGATGTCTGGCCCCTTTGAGGGGCCTTCATACCCAAATTTATTTCTTTCAACAGCTTCTCCCGGTCTACGTCAATATCCCTAGCCGGTTTTAGGTTGTCCGCTAACATCATAACCGACGAAGATTCAAAAGAAATCACAAAACCCACGCTAAAACCGTTAATGAGGACCCCGGCTTCCTGTCTCTTGTGGTACTGCTCTACCACGGCCCTATCACGAGGACGCTCACCGGCATTCTCTGCTGTGCCAGAGGGGGCCGCCTTAGAAGGTTGCTTGCCCCTGCGGAAGCATCGAAGTGTCGCGTGAGCGCCCCCCGTAAATTGAGCATTCATGATGGAACTTGCAGGTTGCAAAGAACCTGCAATGTTCTTCACTATAGAGCCAACAGGCTCCTGTAGGACATGGGGCCACAGTCCAAGGAGCGGATCCTGAACACGCGGCCACACTAGGAAAGGGTCTAGACTTCTTCCCACTCTGAGATAATATTAATTGCATGCATACGTCCGTTGCCTTTGACGACCAACCAATCTTGGGCGACAGAGCCAAACGGCGACGAAATTCTTTGGCAACTTTGACCATTTTGTCAGAGCCCTTTTCAAACGTGCGCTTCTTATCTACAGTCACCTTTTCCACCGAGATCAAAGACAAAATATCTACAAACTTATTCTTCCAAATTTTTTCTTTGACCTCAGCAGACAGGTGAGTGCCGAGAGGGGCACTGGGAGTCCATAATCGTTAAACATGCTAGACTAGCTTTCCTCGCAGATTGGGGCTTGGCCCCCCTGGCAGAACAGAAGGTGCAGGTGCACCTTCATTTTTATGCAAACCGGCTACCACGGCCTTTAAAGACACTAAATCACTACCAGACACCATAGTTTTCTCAAGCCATGAGTCAACGCATGAGGACTCACTCGATGTACGCGGTGGAGAAGATGAAGATAAGGACGAAGAAGAGGAGGGTAGTCTCTCTGTCGATGACGAAGGTGACCACTGCACCCGGGAATGTCCTCCTCTGGCATGACGACATTTACAAAGATCGTGACGACAACCACCTCCAGATAGACGTTTCCTCCCTCTTCTAGAAAATGACGTTGCCGAATCTGAAAAGGGACAAGGCAGAAGAGTGACCACTATCACCTCTATTCCCCTTGGAACCTGCCATAGCAGAACCTTCCCCGCCATGACCCCCCCCCCCAGAGGAAGGGCAGAACAGGAGGGGTCACTCAATAAAGGACACATCTGGCGGTTCAGCTCCATCAAGGACTACAGTTCCCATGATTCATCTCTCCCCTCACAAACATATCCTGCCAACATGAGATGGGCAGACCGGGAAGAAGTGGAGATAAAAGGCATGTGATGTGTGATGTCCCAAACTACAGGGAGGGGGAGAGGGGAGATAATCTCATGTTCATTGAACAGGAAATCACACAAATAGAAGATAAGTGCCGGTAATGTGACTGCAGATGAAACTGACTCAGGGCCAAACCTTCCATGAGGCGAGTTGGGCATCTCGCCTCAGGCGGCAGAATATTCATGAGGTGGGTGGGGCGGCAGTATGCGAGCCTAGCCTAGAATCTGACTGGGGCATAGTGAGGAGAGCACACAGGCACAGCAAAGATGTGACCAATGTGCTGTTCTCTCACTTATTCCCTCTGAAGCAGCATCAGAGCAGCTACAGATCTGTCTCCTCCACCACATAGCTCTGTGGAACCTGCAGTGTGGTGGCGTGGGGGATGAGAACATAAGTGGAGGCAGAATGGAATCATCATTCAAGTTTGCTTAGATTCTGCATCCCCATCCTTCCTTTTCCTGTCTATACTGCTGTTTTAAGATTAGATATCAGCAGACACTCGGGACGGACAGGGGGAGAAGACAGGCTGCAGAGACATTTGCAGGCAGAGAGCAGGTCAGGAAGGTTCACAATCCTCTCATGTCTGACTGAGGCAATAACAATTTAGGAATAAGCAGGAGGGGTAAGCACTTACTGATCTCTGTCCACTACTGACTGTAATTCAATCCCTCCTCTCCGACTACTGAATCTCCCCCTCCACTGCTGTCCTGCAAAGACATCCCTACTACTTTACCAAGCTGCCAGCATGAGAGAAGGTAACTTTGTGTACTATTTATCTACAGTATCTATATATGTCTCTCATATCTATTAGGCCTCATGCACATGACCGGTGGTGTGCACGGCCGTGATTTGCGGCTCGGGCGGCCGCGGAGTGTCACCCACGAGCTGCCTGCAAATCGCGGGCCGTGCACATGGCCGCGTGCATTAATTTATATGACCCTGGAAACCACGGTCGTGTGCATGGGTCCATTTAAATGAATGGGGTCGCAATTCAACCGCAGATTTGCGGGTGAATTGCGGCCGCAAAAATACGTTCGTGTGCATGGGGCGTTATTCTATTTAGCTATTTCATATCTATCTACTCAACTGTCTGTCTATGATTCTCATATCTTTCTATATAATAATGACATACGATAGATTAGATAGATAGATAGATAGATAGATAGATAGATAGATAGATAGATAGATAGATAGATAGATAGATAGATAGATAGATAGATAGATAGATAGATAGATAGATAGATAGATAGATAGATTTAATTGCGTGCCAATATAGTTGCATAGTGTATGTTTAAAAATAGAACATTTTCTCCAGCTCAGCAGTCCTGGCATTTATGATCCCAGGTTGCGCACGGATCCTCGAAGTGGCACTCGGTTTAATCACGAGCACAGAGGGGTGGATACACAGAGCCTACGCGTTTCAACCGATTCACTCTGTCTTAGTCTTGGCAAGTCATACCAGTATGTCTACCTGAATGTCATTGTAAAAAAAACCTGTACCATAACATATTCCATACCTCCCAACCGTCCCGGATTCAGCGGGACAGTCCCGGATTACGGGTGGTGTCCCTCTGTCCAGGCGGTCGGGGGGGGGGTGTCCTGCTGTCAACTGTATCTGCGTCCTCAGGACGCAGATACAGTTGAACCCAATGCTGAAGCAGGGAACCATCAGTTCCCTGCTTCAGAATTAGTTCAGAGCGGAGAAGCAGAGGGAGCTCCTCCGATCGCTGAAGACTCCCCGAGCACAGCGCTAATTAAAGCGACGTCAGTGGCTACTGATTGAGCGGAATCCCCGTTGCCGATGATCTGGCCGGGGATTCCGCTCCTAGAGGAAACCAGGTCACTGTCCATATATGGATATTGACGTCAGAGGCTCCTCCTGGATCAGAATTCCCGGCCAGAGTCGGCAACGGGGATTTCACTGAAGGAGTAGCCACTGACCATATATGGACAGTGACAACAGGGTTTCCCCCCAGGAGCGGAATCCCTGGCCTATGCTCTGGCTGGGGATTCCGCTCCTAGAGGGAGTCCCAATGACGCTATCTATGGGGGGGTGTGCTATCTTCAAGGGGTGTGTGGCATTATCAACATGGACACTGTGGCACTATATAGGGGCACTATCTGCAAGGGCACTAGCAGTTTATACTTGGGTACTGGCACTAGGGGCAGCTTTGGGGCATTATACTGTATAAGGGCAGCTAGGGGGTGCATTACACTGTATGGGGCAGCTATGGGGCATTATACTGTATGGGGCATTATACTGTATTGGGCATTATACTGTGTTGGGGCATCTGTGTGGGCATTATACTGTATATATATATTTTGTGACAACTCCGGGTAAGTTAGCTCACAAAATCGCCATCTCCAGGGTAAGATGGTTGGCACAGGCAACTCCCACGGGCTGGCAATGCCTGTCTTCCTCAGACTGGGAACCTTGTGTGAATAGATCACACCTTTCTTAGGGCATGACCACACGTGGCGGATTTCCTCCGCAACTGTCCGCATCAATGCCGCACAGAATCTGCGTTGCAGATTCTGCTGCGGATCTGCACAAAATGTGCAGAAAATTGATGCGGACTAGCTGCTGCGGACTGCGGGAAAAGTGCTTCCCTTCTCCCTATCAGTGCAGGATAAAGAGAAGGGACAGCACTTTCCCTAGTGAAAGTAAACGATTTTCATACTTACCGGCCGTTGTCTTGGTGACGCGTCCCTCTTTCGGCATCCAGCCCGACCTCCCTGGATGACGCGCCAGTCCATGTGACCGCTGCAGCCTGTGCTTGGCCTGTGATTGGCTGCAGCCGTCACTTAGACTGAAACGTCATCCTGGGAGGCCGGACTGGAGACAGAAGCAGGGAGTTCTCGGTAAGTATGAACTTATATTTTTTTGACAGGTTGCTCTATATTGTGATCGGTAGTCACTGTCCCGGGTGCAGAAACAGTTACTGCCGATCGCTTAACTCTTTCAGCACCCTGGACAGTGACTATTTACAGACGTCTCCTAGCAACGCTCCCGTCATTACGGGAGCCCCATTGACTTCCTCAGTCTGGCTGTAGACCTAGAAATACATAGGTCCAGCCAGAATGAAGAAATGTCAAGTTAAAAAAGCAAGACGCATCCGCAGCACACATAACATGTGCATGACAGCTGCGGACTTCATTGCGGAAATTAGAATCTCCATTGAAGTCAATGGAGAAATTCCGCCATGAGTCCGCCACTGCTCCGCAACAGACAGAGCATGCTGCGGACACCAAATTCCGCTCCGCAGCCTATGCTCCGCAGCGGAATTGTACGCATCGTCTAAACGAACACTGCTAAATTAAAGTGAAAGTCAATGGACAAACGGCTCCGCTGCGGATTAACGCTGCGGAGTGTCCGCAGCGGAATTTAAGTGAAATTCCGCCACGTGTGAACCCAGCCTTAAAGGAGCCTTCACAGCTGGCAGCTAATGAGACTCCTAAGGCAGCCCAAACCCTGGACTGTCCTCAAGACGGAGTGGAACTTCTCTACCACTCCAGCAACCCAGACCCTTTTCCAGGTTTCTTGCCTAATAAATATGGAGAAAGGACACTTTTTCTTGTAACTTTGCCTGCTTCCAATTATCCCTTATTGCTCCCACTTACAGTGTTTTCTATAACTGTCACCATACCTTGCATGTATATTGAATGGTTCTAATAGGTTTTACAATGTAAGGATTATGTGCACTTTTTGAATGTGTTTTTACAACATTAATATACACTTCTGTACATGTTTTGATGGAATTATGCATTTAATTGTTTTATTACTGATGTATGTATACTCCTCCTATAAATACTTGGCACTTTGTGTAGTTTGTTATGGCTTGAGAAAGGTTCCTGTTAAACCGAAACGTTGCTGTATTGAGGTGAATAAAATCCACTTTTGCTTTCATCTACTCTGAAGTCCTGGTGCCGTTGCTGTGGTCTATGTTTTTCTCTATTGGATGTTGGGGAATTGATTCACCCCCAGGCAACGAGCACATGGCCTGATTTTCTGGAGACTATTGGAGTGCTGTGTTCATCTACTATTGGACTGTATATATATATATATATATATATATATATATATATATATACATATACACACACACACACACACACATACACACTAGTGCTTCTAAATAAATTAGAATATCATCAAAATGTTAGTTTATTTCAGTAGTTCCATTCAAAAATTGAAAATCCTATATTATTATATTCAATACACACAGAGTGATCAATTTCCAGTATTTTTTTCCAAATAATGTTGATGATTATGGCTAACAGTTAACGAATACCAAAAATGTAGTCTCTCAAAAAATGTAAATATTAAATAAGCCCAATTTCAAAAATTATTTTTAATACTGAAATGTTGGCATGGAGGCGATCAGCCTGTGGCACTGTTGAGGTGTTATGTAAGCCCAGGTTGCTTTGATAGCGGCCTGCAACTCGTCTGCATTGTTGGGTCTGGTGTCTCTCATCTTCCTCTTGACAATACCCCATAGATTCTCTATGGGGTTTAGGTCAGGCGAGTTTGCTGGCCAATCAAGCACAGTGATACTGTCGTTCTTAGACTAGGTATTAGTCCTTTTGGCAGTGTTGGCAGGTGGCAAGTCCTGCTGGAAAATGATATCAGCATCTCCATAAAGCTTGTCAGCAGAGGGAAGCATGAAGTGTTCTAAAATTTCCTGGTAGACAGCTGCGTTGACTCTGGACTTGACATAATACAGTGGACCAACACCAGCAGATGACATGGCTCCCTAAACCATCATTGACTGTGGAAACTTCACACTGGACCGCAAGCAACTTGGATTGAGTGCCTCCCCACTCTTCCTCCAGACTCTGGGACCTTGATTTCCAAATGCCAAATTTACTTTCATCTGAAAACACGACTTTGGACCACCGCACAACAGACCAGTTCTTTTTCTCCTTAGCCCAGGTAAGACGCTTCTGACGTTGTCTCAAAGAATGCGACAGTTGTAGCCCATGTCCTGGATACGTCTGTGCGTGGTGGCTCTTGAAGCACTGACTCCAGCCACAGTCCACTCCTTGTGAATTTCACCAAGATTCTTGATTGGCCTTTTCTTGACAATCCTTTCAAGGCTTCGGTTATCCCTCTTTCTTGTGCACCTTTTTCTACCACACTTTTTCCTTCCTCTCAACTTTCCATTAACCCCTATCCGCACCAGGACGTAACTGTCCGTCGTTGCGGGAAGTTACTTCCCGCACGAGGACGTACAGTTACTGAGTTAATCCCGGTGCACACTGTCGGCGACAGTGTGCACCGGGAACCAGGAGGTCAGCTGTCGCCGACAGCTGACACTCCCCTCTTGCCGGCCAGCGGTCCTTTGCCGCTGATTTCGGCGCATTAACCCCTTAAATTCGGCGATCGGGTGCAATCGCCGAATTTTAGGGGTTTCTAACATATCGGCAGACCCCCGTCCGAAATCGCGGGGTCTGCCGACAGTTAGTATGGCAAACGGAAGCCAAACAATGGCTTCCGGGTCTGCCATGGACAGAAGCCCATCAGGACCAACCTTCGGCTGGTCCTGATAGGCTTCCTGTCAGAGTGACAGAAAGTCACTGTGCCGTTCCCGATGCACACTGTCGGCGACAGTGTGCATCAGGAACTTGGAGATCAGCTGTCCCCGACAGCTGACACTCTCCAGTGTTGCCGATCAGCGGCTCATCGCCGCTGATTTCGGCAATTAACCCGTTACATGCGGGGCTCGATTGCGATCTCCGCATGTAGCGGGTTTGAAGCGCATCAGCAGCCCCCATGCAATCGTGGGGGCTTCTGATGCTTGTGATGGCACCTGGGGGCCAGACAACGGCCCCCAGGTCTGCCATGTATGTCAGCCTATGAGGATCAGCCTCTGCTGATCCTCGTAGACCAACTGTCAGAGTGACTGTGACGTCACACTGACAGTTGGAATACATTACACTACCTAGGTAGTGTAATGTATTCTAGCAGCGATCAGAGCTGCAGGTCAAAAAAAGAAAGTGTAAAAAGTAAAAAAAAAAAGTTAATAAACAAAAATATAAAGTGTAAAAAGTAAAAAAAAGTTAATAAAAATGTTTTATAAAAGTGTAAAAATAAAAGGTTTTGTTTTCCTATAATAAGTCATTTATTATAGGGAAAAAATGAAAACGTTAAAAAAAAGTACACATATTTGGTATCGCCTCGTTCGTAACGACCCAATCTATTAAACTATAATGTTAATTTTTCCGCACGGTGAACGCCGCAAACAAAATAAACTGAAAACTGTCAGCATCGCTATTTTTTGGTCACCACCCCTCCCAAGATATAGAATAAAAAGTGATCAAAAAGTTGCATTTACCCCAAAATGGTACCAATAAAAACTACAACCCATCCCGCAAAAAACAAGACCTCCCACAGCTTTTTTGACGAAAAAATAAAAAAGTTACGGCTCAGAATAGCGTGTCCCAGAAAATAAATTATTTTATAGAAACTTCATTTTATTGTGCAAACGCTGCAAAACTTAAAAAAAAAACTATACACATATGGTATCGCCGTAATCATACCGACCGGCAGAATAAATTAAAACGTAATTTATTGCGCACGGTGAACGCTGTAATAAATAAAGAATTTAAAGCGCCAAAATCGCTGTTTTTTGGTCACCCTAGCTCTAAAAAAGATCCTGAGGGGCCAAAATGCTCACTATACCCCTAGAAAAATTCCTTGAGGGGTGTAGATTCCAAAATAGGGTGACTTTTGGGGGGTTTCCACTGTTTTGGTCCCTCCGGGGCGTTGCAAACCCGACATGGCACTGAAAACCAATCCAGCAAAATCTGCTTCCAAAATCCAAAAGGCGCTCCCTCCCTTCTGAGCCCTGCTGTGGGTCCAAACATCAGTTTACGACCACATATGGGGTATTGCCGTAATCGGGAGAAATTGCTTTACAAATGTTGGGCAGCTTTTTCTCCTTTATTCCTTGTAAAAATGAAAAAATTCTATGTTTCCACAGAAAAATAGGTGATTTTCATCTTCACAGACTAATTCCACTAAATTCTGCAAAAAAACTGTGGGGTCAAAATGCTAACTATACCCCTAGAAAAATGCCTTGAGGGGTGTAGTTTCCAAAATGGGGTCACTTTGGGGGGGTTTCGGCTGTTTAGGTACCACAAGACCTCCTCAAACCTGACATGGTGCCTAAAATATATTCCTAAAAAAAGGAGGCCCCGAAATCCACTAGCTGCTCCTTTGCTTCTGAGACCTGTGTTTCAGTCCATTAGGACACTAGGGCCACATGTTGGATATTTCTAAAATCTGCAGAATCTGGGCAATAAATATTGAGTTGCGTTTCCCTGGTAAAACCTTCTGTGTTACAGATTTATTTTTATTACAAATGAATTTCGGCAAAAAAAATGAAATTTGTAAATTTCACCTCTACTTTGCCTTAATTCCTGTGAAACGCCTAAAGGGTTAAAATATTTTCTGAATGTGGTTTTGAATACCTTGAGGGGTACAGTTTTCAAAATGGGGTGATTTATGGGGACTTTCTAATATATAAGGCCCTCAAAGCCACTTCAGAACTGAACTGGTCCCTGAAAAAATAGCCTTTTGAAATTTTATTGAAAATATGAGAAATTGCTGCTAAAGTTCTAAGCCTTGTAACGTCCTAGAAAAATAAAAGTACGTGAAAAAAAATGATGCAAACATAAAGTAGACATATAGGAAATGGTAACTAGTAACTATTTTGTGTGGTATTACTATCTGTTTCACAAGCAAATACATTTAAATTTAGAAAAATGCTAATTTTTGCAAATTTTTGCTAAAATTTGAAGTTTTTCACAAATAAATATTGAATTTATCGACCAAACTTTTTCACTAACATAAAGTACAATATGTCACGAGAAAACAATCTCAGAATCGCTTGGATAGGTAAAAGCATTCCGGAGTTATTACCACATAAAGTGACACATGTCAGATTTGAAAAAATAGGCTGTGTCCTGAAGGCCAAAACAGGCTGTGTCCTAAAGGGGTTAATATGCTTGGATACAGCATTCTGTGAACAGCCAGCTTCTTTAGCAATGCCCTTTAATGACTTACCCTCTTGGGAGGTGTCAATGACTGTCTTCTGGACAACTGTCAAGTCAGCAGTCTTCCCCATGATTATGTAGCCTACTGAACCAGACAGTTGGACCATTTAAAGGCTAAGGAAACTTTTGCAGGTGTTTTGTGTTGATTAGCTGATTAGAGTGTGACACCATGAGTTTACAATCTTTCATTTTTACTCAATATTAAAATTTTCTGAGAGACTACATTTTGGATTTAATTAACTGTTAGCCATAATCATCAAAATTAAAAGAAAAAAAATGCTGGAAATAGATCACTCTGTGTGTAATGAATCCATATAATATCTGAGTTTCCCTTTTTGAATTGAATTACTGAAATAAATTAAAATTTTTGATATTCAAATTTATATTTATATATATATATATATATATACACACACACGTGTGTGTGTGTGTGTGTGTGTGTGTGTGTGTGTGTGTGTGTGTGTGTGTGTGTGTGTGTGTGTGTGTGTGTGTGTGTGTGTAAATAAGCCAATAAAACTAAATCTTTATTGGCAAATGTAAGACATAAATATATTAATACAAAAGTCCACAAAAAATGCATATAATAGTAATAAATAACAATCTGCATCATGAAAAGATATATAAATAGCAACATCTATGGCGTGCGTGTATGTGTATATATATATATATATATATATATATATATAGTAGAGGAAAACACAGCACTCAATGCAAACTGAACATCAGGCCATGTGCACGTTACCAGTGGAAGGACGAATCAATTCCTTAGATTAGAATACCAAAAAGACAAAAGAGCAAGTAACAGCACCAGGACTTCAGCGTTGGGGAGATGTTGGTTTTATTCACCACCAGGTGGAAGAATGAGCAACGTTTCGGTTCACACCTGAACCTTTCTCAAGCTAATTCAAACAGTGTGCAATACCACATATATATAGGAGGATACACAAAGTATACAGTATACAGTGCAATTATATAATATGCATAAAAAAGTAAATCCATATATAGAATATGTTCATATAATTAATGAAAACATATATTAAAGTGACCAGTGCATTGATTTCAGTACAACATCTCTCAATATAAAATACAGACATGTATATAGCACAAGTAATACTATAATTACCCTATCTAATGATATCATATCCTAATGAAGGGGCGGAGCAGAGGAATCATATCGGAATTTAGTAAAGTACAAGAGGATTTTAAACTTGTAATTGAGAAACTTACATTATCAGCTCTCGGTGAAGCATGGAGCAAGTAATGGCGTCCCCCACTCCGTAATGCGCATGCGCAAGATGGCGGACTGGCGGAAGTGCGTCACATGGAACGCATCCCCGGAACGCAGTGCAGCCGCGCATGCGCAGATATCTAATATCGTCACAACGCATATTATAGCAGGACAAAGTAATGATCAACTCAAGGAATAATCCGGCAATGAGTATTTAAATGTAGATATCCTACCACCAATGTATATGTATAGTTTTATGCCTATATATAATTCTAAGACTCAATATGGAGTCTAGAAAAAGAGGGGGCCACGGACTGTAACATAGGAAGGAGAAGTAGCTGTGTCACAAGGACGAACAGCAATATATCCTAAACCAAAGGTTAAAGTGGTGTAACACACCCGTCTATGTATTTACATAGAACCTTGTTGATATGAATAATAGAACAAGACATATATAAAGGTGGGGGAGTCATATATAAGGTCAAAATGCCATGTAAATTTTTATTCCAAATCTTTCACAGAGAGCATAAATTTATACAAATGTGTAAATAATGAATAATCAATAAACCATAACTAGCCGAAAAAAACGTAGCCTCTGCTCCAATGTTGTACATCCCTTCATATGGATCAGTATCTGTAATAGAAAGGAAAATTGTCAATGAAAAAATAGATATACATAAAAAAGAAAAAAATTATATTACGATTCAAATCTAAAGTTACGTGAATTTTTTTATATTAAAAAAAATAGAATACTGGATAAATTATCCTAAGTATACTAAAGAACAGACTACCTATACTGAGAAAAATGCAGCAGACTCATGGACTATCAAATATGTGGAAAATATGTATAATCCACATTAAGCCCCTTTGGGGCCATAGTTTCAAGAGTGAATATCCACTCAAGTTCTTTTCTTTTGAGTGCCAGTTCTCTATCACCTCCTCGTCTATGTTGGGGAACAGAATCAATAATTTTAAAACGCATTTGGGATACATTATGTTTACAATCTAAAAAGTGTCTAGATACTGGTAGATCTCTTCTCTTGGTCTTAATATTCGATTTATGATTCCTCATTCTTAGAGTTACTTCAGTTGTAGTCTCCCCCACATAATTTAAACCGCAAGGACAACTAAGAAGATAGATTGCAAAAGTAGTTTTACAAGTATAGAAACCCTGAATTTTGAACATTTTTCCAGTTTGTGGATGACAGAAACTATCTCCTTTGATCATGTGATTACACATGTTACATCCCAAACAGGGAAAACATCCACGTTTTGAAGGGGCTAGAGTGCTTTGTGTAATTTTAGTTTTTGGTCCAATATCTGCCTTTACCAACCTATGTCTAATGGTTTTACCTTTACGATAAGCTAACAGGGGTGGTTCTTGAAACTCTTTAATAAAGGGGAAGGCCCTGGTCAATAAACGCCATTCTCTTTTCAGAATATTCCCAATTTCAGAACTGGAAGTCGACTTCCAGTTCTGAAATTCTCAAAACGTGGATGTTTTCCCTGTTTGGGATGTAACATGTGTAATCACATGATCAAAGGAGATAGTTTCTGTCATCCACAAACTGGAAAAATGTTCAAAATTCAGGGTTTCTATACTTGTAAAACTACTTTTGCAATCTATCTTCTTAGTTGTCCTTGCGGTTTAAATTATGTGGGGGAGACTACAACTGAAGTAACTCTAAGAATGAGGAATCATAAATCGAATATTAAGACCAAGAGAAGAGATCTACCAGTATCTAGACACTTTTTAGATTGTAAACATAATGTATCCCAAATGCGTTTTAAAATTATTGATTCTGTTCCCCAACATAGACGAGGAGGTGATAGAGAACTGGCACTCAAAAGAAAAGAACTTGAGTGGATATTCACTCTTGAAACTATGGCCCCAAAGGGGCTTAATGTGGATTATACATATTTTCCACATATTTGATAGTCCATGAGTCTGCTGCATTTTTCTCAGTATAGGTAGTCTGTTCTTTAGTATACTTAGGATAATTTATCCAGTATTCTATTTTTTTTAATATAAAAAAATTCACGTAACTTTAGATTTGAATCGTAATATAATTTTTTTCTTTTTTATGTATATCTATTTTTTCATTGACAATTTTCCTTTCTATTACAGATACTGATCCATATGAAGGGATGTACAACATTGGAGCAGAGGCTACGTTTTTTTCGGCTAGTTATGGTTTATTGATTATTCATTATTTACACATTTGTATAAATTTATGCTCTCTGTGAAAGATTTGGAATAAAAATTTACATGGCATTTTGACCTTATATATGACTCCCCCACCTTTATATATGTCTTGTTCTATTATTCATATCAACAAGGTTCTATGTAAATACATAGACGGGTGTGTTACACCACTTTAACCTTTGGTTTAGGATATATTGCTGTTCGTCCTTGTGACACAGCTACTTCTCCTTCCTATGTTACAGTCCGTGGCCCCCTCTTTTTCTAGACTCC